>NC_072732.1:182568528-182775058 GCF_026930045.1 Uloborus diversus | reverse complement strand
GAAAAAAAGAAACGAGCTCATGTGTGCATCACATGACTTCCTTTTACTCCAATTTAATGTCATTTCCCCATTATTGGCAATTTTAATGTGATTCAATTGTTTATTCTCTAAATATCACCAACAGTGGCAAAATTGACACCAAATTTAAAAAAATAAAATAAAACAAAATAAAAAAGTCGCCAAATTTGTCACCAAGTTGGAGACAAAACTTGGCGACCAAAAAACTGGCGATATATCGCCAAGTGTCCGAATTATAACACCACTTGAGTTTGCATCGAAATTAACAATGATTCCCCCCCCCCAAAAGGGGCAAAAGACCCCCTTAGGAACATCCGAATGCAACCAAAAGGGAAGGTGCACAACCAGGCTCCACTAGGAGTCTACGTACCAAATTTCAACTTTCTAGGACATACCGTTTTTGAGTTATGCGAGATACATACATACATACGCACGTCACGAGAAAATTCGTTGTAATTAACTCGGGGTCGTCAAAATGGATATTTCAGGTGTCTGTAGGTTCCTAGGCATATATCCACGTGTGGTCGGATCGAAAAAAAAAAAGTCAACATTCATTTGGGGGTGAGATAAATGGAAATTAAGGCCGATTTTTGAGTGAAATTTTTTTCGCGAATACAATACTTCCTTTTTTGTAAAAGGAAGTAAAAAGTGACAGCTTCTCTTCCAGGAACATCTGAAGTTTTAGCCGTTCCAAAAGTAGCACACAGAGAGAAACAAAATCGATCTGCTCCTTCAATCAGTCCATACCATAACGCAAACTGATGGATCGATCTGTACGACAGTCTAACACGTACAGTTTCAACTGGAGCGCATTTAGGATTTTTTTTTTCGAGGGGCCCAAGTCAAATGATGAGAAATTCGAGTTCGAACAGATTAAAATCTTTATTCGTAATGAGTGGTTTTAAACTTATTTCGGGTAGGGCCAGGTCCTCTTCTGCTCCCCCTTAATTAGCATTTATTTGGCTTCAACAATTAGGTTGAAATTGGATGAGCATGATCGACTTTCGTTACCGTTTTTACCGATCATGATCATAACGGAAGAAAATGGAAGAGTTCTGTTCAAAAATGAGAATTTTTTGGACCGTGAGTGAACGCAAGTAAAAGCCCTAAATCACAGCCTAAGTAGCCACACGACCGTCATCTTGGGGCTAAACGCTAAACACCGATTTCTTTCTATGTTTGCTATAATGAACTAGCCTGTTGCGCTTTTTGATTGTGGTGTCTCTTGATTGTCGATTAACATGGAGTTACTAAGAAACCGCAAGAAGCAAAGCACGCAAATTCATTATAGTAGGCGTGGGAACAAAAGCGGCATTTAGACCCAAGATGGTAGACGTGACGCCACTTGAACTACGATTTAGGGCTTTAGACAGAAGGACAAAAAGAAATAGGCGGAGATTGCAGCACAGTCTTACCTGCAGAGAACAGGACGACAGCAGAAAATAGAGCTATCTCCGTATCGTTCAGTTCCAAACTGTTGAATAAGCAGACAAAGTTGAAAAGTGCCAGAATGAACTCGTACTGGAAAAAGAAAAAAAAAATCTCAAACCAAGGTGAAACATTTCGCCATCTGGAGCTGCAAAAATTACTGTTTCAGATTAAAAATTACGATTTCCAATTCCATCTGGTTCAATGTCAAAAGTCAGTATTTATTTCTTCAGTCGACGAAATTTCGCATGTTTTGAAAATTAAAAGAAAAACTTTAATTTCATTACCTGATGAAGTTACAATGATGAGAATAGCGTCGCCAAAATTTGTAAACTACCAGAATGGTACATTTTTAGCATGCTCCGCAACCAAGGACGGATACAAGAGAGGGGCGATCGCTCCGTCCTTGAGCAGAGAGAGATACAGGAACTTTCTTCAGGTATATTTTCGATATTAAAGTTCCAAAAATGAAATTTTACATAATCTTAGATGATGTTAGGAGAAAGATGTTCCTTGGAATTCTTCCAGAATTGAAGTCTTGAAAACGCTATCATAGCCCATCTTTTATTACTGTGGGATAGAGACCAGAACTTTCCACAGGATTTTTTTTTTAATTTAAGTTTAAAACCTCAATTTTACACGATCTTAGATTATATGATATTAGAGACAAGGGCGGGTCCAGAAAACGTTTAAGGAGGGGGTGATTGTATTTTGCTCTTTCCTCTTTGGAACTTCAATTTCTAAAATTTTTCGAAAGAGTGTACTGAACATCATCGTTTACTCTTATGTAACCAAAGGTGTCCTGCACTTGTGTGTCTTTCGAAAAATATCGGGGGGGGGGGGAGCCCTTGAAAATCTCTAATATCATCTAAGATCATGTAAAATTGAGGTTTTGAACTTAAGTTTCAAAAAAAAAAAAAAAATCCTGTAGAAAGTTCTGGTCCCTATCCCACAGTAATAAGAGATGAGCTACGATTGCGTTTTCAAGACTTCAATTTCAGAAGAATTCCGCGGAAGAGCTTCCTTTCTCCTAACATCATCGAAGATTATGTAAAATTGCGTTTTTGGATCTTTAATATTGTAAATATACCTGAAGAAAGTTCCTGTATCCGTAGGGGCAATCTCCCCCATCGCTCCTCTGTTGTACCCGTTTTGGTTAGAGATAGGTTCAAGGGCTTCCCATGGAATTTTTTTGAAAGAAACACAAGTGTAGGACACCTTTGGTTACATAAGTGTAAACGATGATGTTCAGTACACTCCTTCGAAAATTTTTAGAAATTGAAGTTCGAAAAAGGAAAGAGCAAAATAAAATTACCCCGTCCTTGAACATTTTCTAGATCCGCCCTTGTCCGCATCGTAATTTAATATTAACTACTCATAAACAGTCAACTTGCGATATCTCGATGCCTTATAACTTGAAAATTCCTTTAGCTCGAAGTTTCCATCGGGTGCCAGATTCTTGAGAAGATTGCAGGAAGTTCTTACAACTCAAACTATCAACAACTCAAAGGTTTTAGCCGGTCCCATGCTGGGATATCGATTTATTGAGAGTTAATTGAAATTGTTAAGTTTCACTTTTTATAAACGAAACCAAATGAAAGGTTTGCATCTGTTACTACTTGAGAAAGGAGTGCTCATTAAAGTTAGTCTACACTTCGTTTTCAGAACTGCAATTTTGAAAATTTTTCTGCGGAAAGTCCTTAAGGAACCTTTCTCAAATAACATTAAAAGTTCGTCTAAAATTGCCTTCTTGGAACTTAAATTTAAAAACATTGCTTGGAGACGGTACCTGAATCCCAACTCTTCCCCACGCGTCAACGAAGCTGACCTACGTTATATATATACTATAAGGGCGTTTTCAGCCCTTCAATTTCAAAACTTTTTCGGTGGAGCAACCTCGATCCCCCCCACCTCCATAACATCGTTAAAGATAGTTTAAAATTGTTTTTTTAATGCTTCAATTTCTAGAAAGTTTCGAGGAAGTGTCTTTGAAACCCATCTTTTCACCTAACATTATCAAAGATAACCTAACAAATAGGAAAACAGACGCTGATACCCCTTCCTAACATTATCGAAAGTCATTTAAAACTGTTTTTGGAGCTTCAATCTCAAAAATATTTCGGGTGTTTCTCAATGTTCCCCTCTAACATTGCTAATGCTTTCGCTTTTAGGACTTTCATTTCGAAAAAATCCAGCGGAGAGCCCTCGAATTTCCCTTTCCGTAACATCATGGACGAACTTTCGTTATTCAGCAAACGAACAATTGTGAATTTCAGTTGTACACCTCGTTGAAATTTCTTTCTAAATTATTTTTGTACTCCCTTTATGTTTCCAGTTTTCCAGCAGCACTTAAGAGTGAATTATTCTTTACTAAAATTCAAGTCTGACTTAAGCCATTATTTTAAGTCATCACACTTAAAATACGAACAACAATGGCGGCCGTGAAAATATTTAAAGAGGTAATGCATTATTTGGGACACCCTGTATGCAGAGTCGGATTTACCTACAAGTTAAACAAGTTAAAGCTTAGGGCCTCCGCTTTGTTGGGGGGGGGGGGGGGGGGTCCCGAATCCCCCAAAAATGTATGATTCGTTATACTTTTATAAACGAAAAGTGATTGAAAAAATGTATCCAAGTGCTTGAAAACTTAAAAAATTTAAGAAGATGTAATTATAAACCTTGAATTCTAAAATTTCTAACAAATGCAAAAGGTAGGGGGAAACCAAAGTGTCCTAAATTCAACTTCTTGATACATTTTGTCCATCAAAAATGCAAAAATAATGGTTCTGCTGTTTAGGTAGCATATTGCTTAAGATGAATTTTCGTGACTCATGTGCTTAATATTTTGCCATTTATTTGATCCCGAATTCGGTATTTTAGAAGTTCTTTTGTTATTGCTTGCTTTTATCTCACTTCCAACTGCATACTGTTAATCTGCTTAGCAGGAGAAAAACTTTTTACTTTACCTTTATTCTTTTTCGTTCTCTGCACTACTTGTGATTTAAAAAAAAAAAAAATGCTGTTATGAGGAATCTTCAGTTGTATCTATTTTTTATTTCAACTTTAAATAGGTGTTTCTTACAAAGTTAGAACAATTCTATAAGACTATACAATCAAGTATTAAAAAGTCAGAGCCTGGAAAGTGTAAATGAGGTGTTTCAAGTAATTTTAGTTATTCTTGAGTCCTTGAAAATAATTAAATACATATGTCTTTGAAATAATTTAAGAAGTGCTTCGATTTTATTTCTTATCAAGTGTATAAACCATTAATTGTCCGAAATGCTAGGATATTACTCTCTCGTAAGCTATTTTCTATCTAAATCATTCTTTTACCATTTCTTTTACAGCATTTTATGCATTTTTTACTATTGATTATTTACTTTTAATACACTGTCGAGTTTTTAGTTTTTTTTTTAAACTTTTTTTTTGTGTGTGTGGGGGGGGGGGGATTCAAACATCAAAAACTAACTATACCGGAAACCAATGTGCTTTACTTTCTCTTCCCTCGCAGATCTTTGTCGGTTAATATCATTGATTTCTCATAATCAATGATATTAACCGACAAAAAACCGACTATTAAATGATATTAATAAGAGAATCAAAATTTTCATTTTTATTGATCTGAATTTGGAAAAGATTGCCACTTTTTCAATGAACGACACACACACATACACATTTATATGGTGTTCAAAAAATGACCGGTACATTTTTGAAAAATTAGTAAAAACTAAACGGGCAGCGATCATTGAGAAGGAATAGATGGAGAGAGTGCAACCCTACTATCCCGATACGTCAACAGTACCATGTGACCTGGGGAGCAATTTCGAGTTGACCGTAACCGCTGAAGAAGTTTTCATTAGCTGAAGCCATGTATGATAACAACCTTTAACTGTAGAAGGGAAAAAATAGATTTATAGTAATAGTGCAGTATTCTAGCATTGTAAACTGTGAGGAAAAAGTCACACCAGGAGGTCCAGTAACTTTTCCCTAGCATGTACGAATGTTTTTTACTTCTAAATAAAGAAAAAATAACATTTATATGCATTCAACGAGTACATATTCCACAGTAGCTTCTAATTTTTTAATTTTTGTACTTATTTTACCTATAAAAGTTGTAAAACATTGTATATCTTGAGTGCAAATAACATTTTAGTTCCATAAAAACACTTTTTACTTAACTAGTAATTATTTTAACGGCTCTTAAGCATTTTGTGTACATTTACTTTGTTGGCGAGTATTTTCTCGCCAAGCTCCTGAGAACAGCAGATGCGCAAGAATAAAGATTTGCTATTTTTATGCTTCAATTTAAATACTAGTATGCCTGCGTATGAAATCATTTCAAAACATTGATTACAGTGCATATGAATCCATAAATTTTCAGTCAATAACAGAACACT
This sequence comes from Uloborus diversus, assembly GCF_026930045.1. Classification (NCBI taxonomy): domain Eukaryota; kingdom Metazoa; phylum Arthropoda; class Arachnida; order Araneae; family Uloboridae; genus Uloborus; species Uloborus diversus. The sequence continues at coordinate 182,769,215 of NC_072732.1, read as the reverse complement.
TTAAACTATTTGTACATGCCCGTAATTTTAGGGAATAAACATCAAAATACATGAAAAGTGCAATTACATTACATTTTAAAATCCAGAAGGAAGTGGGGAGATGGAATTTGAATGATAGGCCTGTATTTGTATCCGTTATTTATTTATTTATTCATTATTACGCGGCAAAGGAGTTGTAGCCAGAGTAGCTCTTTTCTGAAGCCCCGACTTCATAATAAGCGCCGTCGCATCGACTGAAAAATATTTAATGCCAAAAGAGCGATTGCGTGTCAAAACGCGACAACTTCCCAGCCAAAAAAGTCACCTGACCTGGGAAACATTGGATTCCAAGCTTATTTCACTGAGACATTTGCTATGGCTCCCTCCATTAGTATTCCTTCTCAATGGCAGCGATAGAAATATACTGTTTGTTGCTTTATGCTTGGGACAACAGTAAATCTTCCGACAAACAAACTTTCAAAATTAATTACAATATTCCTCAACAGATGGCGCTGCAGGTGTTTTAAAAGATATAAAAGAAAACGCAGTCTGTAAGATCGCCAAAATGACCGGTATATTTGAAAAATCAATAAAATTTAAACGGGCAACGACAGAAATACACTACTTTTTCATGCAATATGCTTGAAAATACAGTATATTTTCAGGCAGACACACCTGCAGTCTCCCTAGAATACCTGCAGCGTCACCTGTTGAGGAACATTATAACTAATTTTGTAAGTTTGTCTGTTGGAAGATTTACTCTTGTCCCAAGCATAAAGCAACAAACGGTATATTTCTATCGCTGCCCATTTAGTTTTTATTGATTTTTCAAATTTATCAGTAATTTTTGGAACACCCTGTATACATATATGGGGGAGAGGTGTAACGGGGCCGCCGCGAAAGTAACGGAGAGCAGCTGCTCTCCGTTACTTTCGGCCCCGGGTGTACTCACGTCGAATAAGAGCTCTAGATGTCTTCTGGAGAGGCATGCCCCGTCGTGGAAGGACAGGGCGTCGGGGGTGGCGATGCGAGCGGCCTGCAGCAGCCACACCTCGAAGAAGCCGCGCTTGATGATTCGGAGTTGGTCGTCCTGGACGAGCTCGGCGAACCCGGGCAGCCGCTTGACGAACTCTACGACCTTGTGGATGCTCGGGTCCAGACCCCGGGCCCAGGTCCGCCACAGGGCGGCACGCACCTGCTCGGGGCTGTCCGGCTCGTCCGGCCTTTCGCCCTCCTGAAAAAAAAAAGGATCAATGTGAAGTACAGGGCGACACAAGGTTTTTTCAACAATTCTATTAAACCAAAGGTGGTGGAAGAAAAATTTTTATTAATTGGAATTGAAACCTTGTTTGACAAAATAGCTTAGTTTAACGTGCTCCAAATAGAAAGCTCGTTACCGGTGGAAATTTTTGCAAAAATAAACTTTTACATTTTTTTTTCTTTTTTTAAGCTTAAGAGCATTTTTTTTTCCTCCTAACATATTTTGCTGTTTGAAGTCAGTTTTAAATGTTAAACACTAAGTATGCAGCCTTTGAAAAAATGTTGATCTTATGCCTGAAAATTAGTTCTGTTATACGGGAAAGTAGGTTCGTTTAGTTTTGGACGGAGCTTCCTATTTAGTTTTTAGTTTTTTTAGGAAAAAAGAATTAAATTTTCGGTAATTGAACCACTACACATTTTTGCACAAAAATAAATATTACGCAGATATATCGTCGCCTCAGAGCAACAGTAAGCTATATAATCCCAGAAATAACACTAAGAAATCTTACTGTTGCTCTGAGGCGACGATATCTAGGCTTAGTTCTCAAGCTCGTATTAATTGTATCTGGCATCAGTCGTGTTTGTTAATTGTATTTTAACGAAGCGGGGAAATAAATTTTATGTAGACAACTGACAAATTTTCGGGAAATTATTACTAAACTTACAAGCGTCAGGAAGCACCCGCCACCTTCTCATTGATTTATGTGCAAAGTTGGCGTTTTCAAAATAAAATGTCACTTAAAACTAAAAAAAAAAGTTTTTTTTTCCTTAATATTTTTATGGAGGGTGATAATAGAATCAAAAAAGTTTGGCAGCCCCTGTTGTTTACAAAGATGTCATGGGAAGCCCGAACTTAAATTTTTGGGATGGAGGAAATTCTCAATTTACCGACCGAATGACTGAATTTTACTGAAAGATAAAATACGATATTGCACACGTACAATACTTACATTACATCTAATGATCTACAGATGGCGCTGTCGGATTTATGATCTAGGATCATGCAAAGCAACAAGCGATATAAAAAGGAGCAATGGCAGCAGGTAATGGTAGTCGAAGCTAATCGATGTATCGAAAGGCTGTTCATAGTGGAGAACGCATTATAAGAATTATACAGAAATAAAAAGCTATAGCGCCATATCTGTTGGTCAAAAATAGAACTACATATTTTTGTTTCGTTGTTACACAAAATCCGGCACTTTTTTGATTCGTTCAGTACAAACCGCATCTTTTTTTCTTCATTCGTTTTCGAATTATTCATTTTTGAAGTTGCTCCTGATTTTTGGATCACCCTGCATATAAATTAAAGACACTAATAATAATAATAATAATAATCGCGCAAAGCAGTAAGTTACTACAGGCAATGCACCAACAGCCCGGTTATGATATCCAGAGAATACAGTTTCGTCCTTGTTATGGAATCATCAGGTTGGTTGGAATAGTTGACTTACTGTTGATTAAAGCTTGACCGCGGATAGATGGCGGATGACCTTGAAGTGGAAACATAATTTTGATCACTTGTAATAGGTTGTTTCTTATTCTTTTGTAACAGATAGGATCAGCGAGAAGGCGCCTCTTGCTACTTGTCGCCCGGTGCTTTCTGGCTGATTCTACCTATTTCAAATGATACAAATGATATTTACGGCTCAAGGTCATCCCCCCGTTTCTCGGTGGTCAAGCCTTACCAAAGTTTTACCTTCAATTGCGGACTTGAACCGCACTATTACTGGGACTCTTGCCTTGCTGGCGAGCAAAACTTTCTTTATACAAATACAACCAATAACAGGAGTCAGCTAGGCTGGTCCTAGTCAGTTTATAAGTCCCCAATGAAGATCAATGGCCCTCCTAAAGTTATCCACTTTCTTGCTCATTACCACCTCTTCCGGTAAGCTTTTCCAAATGCCCACGACCCTACTAAAGAAATAAATTTTTTGTTAGCTACCAGTTTTGATCTGCTCAGCTTCAATGAGATGACATCTGCCTCCAGGCTGGACTCCAGCTCAGATGTTTCCTATTCCAAAGTGATTATTCCATAACAAGGACGAAACTGCAGTCTCTGGATGTCATAACCGGGTTGTCGGTGCATTGCATGTCATAATCGCAATGTTGACTCCGAATTTGCCGAATAAGGAACTTGTGCATCCACCAATCGATTTCAACGTTTCAATGCAGCTCATGAAATTACCAATCAATGTCAATGTTTGTTTATTTTTTATTGGACGTAGCCCATTTTGACCGCAAGAGACGCCGCAGGGAACCCTTGCATCCACCAATCAATGGCAAAGTAATGGAAACAGGGGTGCCGTGTAGCGTGCTCTTTGTTGCCATGGGTTTCAGCGATAGTCACGGTCTATAAAAATTAAATGCACTGACTTACCACTATGAGAGTGATGGACTTCCTGACGATGTTCCTGGTCTTATCCAACGTGAAGTGTGAGTTGGCGTCGTGGGCCGCGATGACTGCTTCGGCGAACTCGTAGATGCCCTTGTTCTCCTCCTGGTCGGGCTGGAGCTGGGGCGGCGCCGGGGCAGGGAGGGGCGTCTCTTCCACGCTGCTCACCACCGCCGCCCTACCCCCTTCCTCCATCCGCTCCCGAGAACGCTTCGGGACGCGGCCGTACCGGACAGCTGCACAAAGAGAAGCAGATCCCGGATTAGGTGCACCATAAAATCATCGAAAGGTGCATGCAAATATGTACCGAAAAATCCTGAAATATGCACTAAAAATTCAAAAAATATGTACCGGAAATTTCTGAAATATGCACTAAAAATTCAAAAAATATGTACCGGAAATTCCTGAAATATGCACTAAAATTTCAAAAAATATGCACCGAAAATTCCTGAAACATGCACTAAACATTCAAAAAATATGTACCGATAATTCCTGAAATTTGCACTAAAAATTCGAAAAATATACACTAAAACGTAGTATAATAGTCACGCAAATAAAATTTTTCACTTCTGAATCAAAACACAAAAAATTGCCTTTCTATTCTTGATTTTTTTAAAAAATCTTTTTAGTAATTAATTTTATTTTTTGGCGTTTGCACAGAAAGTAAAATGCGTATTAATAGTTTGCAGAAAAAAAATCGAGCGACCCTAGAAAAACACACAGGTCGCCCGATTTTTTTTTTTTTTTTTTTACTCTTTATGAAGAACAAAATAGTTTTTTGTGATCTTTTTTCATGAAAAAAATCTAAAAGTGAATGAAAAATGCACTAATAGGCAATTATTTTGAAAATTTGCCATTTTTATGCAGCATAAAGTTCATAGGAGGCGAAAACATTATTAATATTTTAAACAAACAACAAGAGGCGGCGCAATTGCATATGCATATGCACGTATGCAATTGCATCTAATCCAGGCTCTAAAGATGAAGCAACTATAAAATAATGTAATCAACCGCAAGCATTGCAAGGTTACAGAAACGCGTTTCGGGGTTCAAAGAACAACCTTTTCAATAAAAAAATTGTGAGCTTTTGGTTGTAAATTCCTCCAACAATTTACATCCAAAAAAAATACCGGATGTCCTAGATACATACTTCTAATTGCAAAAATGATCAAAGTATAAGATGCAGAGTTGAGATATTGAAAGTTTGAAGTGAAAAGAAAAAAAAATGTGAAAAAATACAAAATATAGCATTTTATACGGCCCCCAAGTCCCCTTTGAGGCCGTATAAAAAGCTATATTACGTCTTTATATCGTCTTTGAACCCCGAAACGCGTTTCTGTAACCTTGCAATGCTTGCGGTTGATTACATTATTTTATAGTTGCTTCATCATTAGAGCCTGGATTAGATGCAATTGCATACGTGCATATGCATATGCAACATTGTATGCAACATTGTATTTAGGGAAATATTTTCCATTGAAAAACAATGCAAAAGATTTAGTAGAACATTTGCGACGAAAATTCAAGGAAATATTCGAGTTCAAAATCAGTTGGAACCAATGGACCATGCAGAAGTTGAGATTGGAACATACCGCCCCAGAAAAAGTACGTGGTGCCAAAGAAAAAAATATATGTTTTCCATCACTGTTGAAAAATAAATGTAAATGTTTTGTGACGAAACGTAAAAACACACTATAAAAGCTCAAACAACATTAAAAATCCCACTCTATGCGCACAGATAATTTCCCCCAAAAAGGTGCAATTGACTACGAGTGTAAGTGGTATAAGTCACAAAACGCTGCTTGGTTAATATTGGTTACACTAATTTCAAAGTTTTCGTGTTTTTTTTTTTTTTTTTCGTGCTTGTAATTTAACTAAATGCAATGTAAAGGACTTAAAGACTTTTTCAAAGTTAATGTCGTATTTTTTTAACTATTTCCTTTTTTGCTTCAAACTTTAAATATTTTAACCCCCCCCCCCACACACACACACTTTTTTTTTGACTATTTTTGCAATTGCAAGTATATGTCTAAAATAAAAGGTTAAGAAAACAGAGGTCTTGCAGGTTAAACAGGAACATGCTGTGCATTAACAGTGACGTACACAGGCATTTTTCATAGGGTGGGTCCAGGATCGAAAGGTCCACGATTCTTCAACACGCATTCAGACATACACTATATGACCAAAAGTATTGGGACACTTCCAAAAAATCACATTTTTACGGATTTCTCGAGAAATAAAAGACCAATTGCTCTGTAATTTTTTTCACATGAAAAATATACTCTAGCTCTCAGTTTCCAATAACAGTTAAGTCTGCTATTCATTTAGGTGACCAACAACAAATTGAGGAACCAAAAAAAGGTTTTTGGTCATTTTTCATTGTAAATAGCTGGGAATAAGCTATAAATTTCAAAAATAAGTTAAAAACCTATCTAGAATTATATTTTGAATATTTTTGTAAAAGTATCTCTTACATCCACGGAAATATAAGCATTTCTTTCAAAAATGCAAATTTGTTTTGAAGGTTTTCAGCTCAAAGCACGCAGAGTTTTCCGTTAAACGTTACCAACCTTTCAGAATATTTGACAGTATATTAGAGAAATATCATAATAAAATTTGAAGTTAAAATATTGAAAATTTAATGAAATATGAACATTTAAAGCAATCAATTTTTCACTGCGCCTGCGCGAAAAATAGCAATTTATAACCTTTATAATCGGAAGCCCTGATATAGCCTACATTTCATGAAAAAAATTCCACCTTGATATCTTTAAAATCTAAAAAGTTATCAGCGATCTAATGAGCCAAGTTTAATAACACTTGGCTAGACGACGAATCGTGAGGGATCGTTCATAAAAAATCCGTTCTTATCATGAATCACTCTGCAACGATAGCAAGAAAATGTTGTCAGTTTGCGAACGACCCCTTACCTTTCGTCGCCTATCCAAGAATTATTGAAATTCAGCTCATTAGATCACTGATAACTTTTTTAATTTTAAAAATATTGAGGTGGATTTTTTTTTTTTTGAGTTGTAGAATATATCTGAGCTTTGGATTATAAACGTCATAAATTGCTATCTTTCGTGCATGCGCAGTGAAAATCTAAATGCTTTAAACGTTCATGTTTCATTAAACTTTCAATATTTTAACTTCAAATTTTATTATTATGTTTCTCTAATACGCTGTCAAATATTCTGAAAAGTTTAGTAACGTTTGACGAAAAACGCTGCGTGATATAAGCTGAAAACCTACAAAAAAATTTGCATTTTTGACAGAAATGCTTATATTTCCGTGGGTATAAGAGATACTTTTACGAAGATATAAAAATAAATTTTTGATGGATTTTTAATTTATTTCTGACATTTATGGCTTATTCCCAGCTATTTACAATGAAAAATGATCAAAAATCATTTTTTTTTTGGTTCCTCAATTTGTTGCTGGTCCCTTAAATGAATAGCAGACTTAAACTGATGTAATTAACTTAAACTGATGCAGACTTAAACTGACTGTTATTGTAAACTGAGAGCTAGAGTATACTTTTTATGTGAAAAAAATTACAGAGCAATTGGTCTTATTTCTCGAGAAAACCGTAAAAATGTGATTTTTTGAAAGTGCCCCAATACTTTTGATCATACCTTATAGTGTATTCTTTTGATTTTATCGATTGTCGGGAATAAAAAACATTAAAAATAATTTAATAATAATGACCTAGCATTATAGTTAAAATTTATTAATAACGAATACTTGATTACAATTCCAGAAAGCACAAGAATGAATGTATTTATCGTGAGGTTCTGAGAAGTTGAGCTCCGACTCTGACAATGTTTACCTCAGTTTCGGAAAATAGGAAGGGGTAATTGGCGCTAAGTTGAGTTGAGAAACTTAAAAGGCGCTAAGTTGAGTTGAGTAGTTTTTTAAAAATATTCTAATTAAAATCCGAGTCAATAACGCGTCTATTTTTCACTAAACTCCCCTAAAACAGGTAAACATAGTCAAGGCCACAGCTCAACTAACCAGAGCTGCACTATACTTTTCTCTTAATTGAAAATAAAAACATCGAAGCAAAATCATCATTATAGAACAATTTATGTTTACATAGAGTTCGATTTTCCAGGGGAAGAAGGAGAGAAAATAAATTTTACTTCTTCTTTTATTAAATCTGAAATTATTGTCACCGTTGCTTTTAATTATTTTACGTACTATATATGTAGGATTATTGTCAATCAAATAAATAAATAAATAAAGAAATAAACACAAGGGCGATGGGAGGGGTGCGGACCCCTTGGACCTTCCCCCTGTGTGCGCCACTGCATAATAATAATACACAATACAATAAAAGTTCGATGTGACAGAAAAAGAACTCACAGTCCCTAGACATGCCAACGTCGAGGCATTTCTTGAATCTGCAGAACTGGCACCTGTTGCGATTTAGTCGGATGACGAGGCACTTCTCGTCCCTCAAACACCGGTACTCGATCTTTTTCTGGATGCTGCGCCGGAAGAAGCCCTGCAACAAAGATGTTACTTTAACTTCATAAATTATGGTTGGGAAAAAGAGAAACACTGCCATGTTTACAAGTAACAAAGTGAATCACGAAAGAAAGCTTAATAAACTTTAGCTGATAATTTAAAGATTTCGTAGGAACTAACTAATATTTGTCGTCTGCAAGAGAGATCGTTTAAAATTCATTAGATTTTCATTTCAGCCATAATTTCTTTAGTGGCGAACCTTGGTTTTGTTTATTATCGTTTGTTGTTAACATTTACAGGGGTGCCCCCTCCTAAAAGCAAGGGTGCACCTCCCCCAAATATCGCAAAGACCCCCTAAATGGAAAAGCCCCCCAAATTGAAAAATGCCCCTCAAAACACCCCACTAAAAATTTCAATGGAGCAGTCTGCGCCATGACACCCCCTCCCCCGCGCTTTTACGTGGGCACTCCTGACATTTGCTTATTCTATTCTAAGAAAGATTAACGTATGCAAAAATGATTGATGACAAATATTCTCAATGTAAGTGTAATAAAATGGATTTTGTCTTGTCGACCTAACTTATATTTTTGATTGAATTTTTTTACTTAAAATTTTTTTTTCTGGATTATCAAAGAAAAAAAAATGAAAGGAAAGGTCAAATCAACTACGATCAAGTGAGAACAATAAGCAATGCGTGATTTCTCAAAAAAAAAAAAAAAAAAGAAAAGAAAGAAAAAAAATCTAATAAGGAGGCCCAGGTTATCGCATTAGCATCCGAGGTCAACGTCCTGGGCACTGAATTTTAAAATGAGCAGGGAATTTCCTATGATGTTTGTAAAACAGGTTTTCAGTTTTCTGGAAAACTTCATTTTTTGAAGTTTGCCCCTTTTGAAATGAATGTACAGGGTGTTTATAAAGTCTTGCACTGATACAAAAAAAAATTCATTTGAAAAAGTTACTTCATATTTAAACATGATTCATATTAACACTGTTATACTTTTGAGAAGTATTTATTTTATATCCAGAAATTTAATCAAATGCATGATGCTGCTGCTAATAGATGTCGCCACCAAATAATAATGAGAGCAAGTTAAAAAAAATCTCGACTCTTTTTATTTTCATTACGCATACGCAAACAATTATTTTAATTAATGTAGGGGTACTTGTTAGGTGGATTTATAGCACAGAAAGTAATTAAAGTGTTCAGGGGGATTGAATATTGAAGGTGTTTGGATCTTTGATCTCGTTTAGGACAGGATTCGTTCGGGGAGGAGGGAGGTGCCACGGAAATTTAGGGTGGATTCACCCTCGTCCTTGGGGGTATACACTTGATGAATAAATTTTTTCTGTGTACATTTGAAGAAAACCTCTTTAAGCCCTGTTTCATGGTTTAAAATGTAAGAAAAGAATACATGTCAAAATGTTTCTCCTTGATTGCAATAGATGGCGCCACTACTTTTGCATTTTAGGTTTTCAGCGTTTTGTTAAACTCGTAAATGAATTTAAAATTTTCTCATTGAATCTAACAGGAGCAGATCCAGATGCACTCATAAGTGTGTTCGGGTGCCAAATGGAGGGGGGGGGTCCAGTTTGGCGGTTCTCTGTAGTAGGTGTCTCCAATCATTTTTATTCAAGAACTAAATTAACCATTCAAACTAATTTTGTTTCAAATAAAAAAACTAAATAAAATTGAATGAAAATAAAGCTCAAAAAATGTTTGAGCTTTTTCCAACTACGAATTCCCTCATTGCGGGGTCTTGCGGTTCACCAGCGGGAATTTGGCGGCTTTGAAAGAAGACCATTGTTTATCCTACTGTATACTGAATTGTTTTTTAACCAGCTTGATATATTATTTGCATGGAGGTGGGGTAGTTTGAAAATATCGTCGCCTGATCTAATCCCAGGAATAACACTAAGATGTGGTACTGTTGCTCTGAGGCGACGATATTTAACCCAGGCACTGCTTGGGCGTCGTGGCCGGGGGTCCGAGGGGTCCGGACCCCCTCAATAATTGAGAGTCAGACCCTCCCAAAAATTGGAATTTGTTAAAATCAAATCCGTTATTTTCGGGAACTTATTACTGTTTTAATTCCAAAAAAAAAAGGACGATAATGCACAGTTACATAAAACATAATTTTCCATGTGAAATGAAGTTGGAATTTTTAATTGTTATGTATTAAAATCAAAATATACTTCGCGAGCACAAAAGTAAAGCACCTGTCTAGAATGAAAACTTAGAAGCAAAGAATTGTTGCCGAAACGCTGCTAATTATTATCAGAAGTCTGAACTACATCGCAAGCAGGCCCGTCATTTCGAATTTTTACGGACGGGGATGGGGGGGGGGGGAGGGTAAAGGAGGGTAAAGGGTCAATGTAAATTACATTAAAAAACATGTCCACTTACATGTGCCAAATACAGTATTTTCTCAAATCTAGAGGGCCCTAAATAGCGGGTCTGTTCGCAAGACAAAGAAGCCACAAAGACATGGTAGTGGTGAAGGAAACTTTATGCAGTTACTGAGAGTTTGCAGTGAAGGAATGAACATTATTCAAGTTTTTTTTTAGGCAGAGGTTTCAAAGAGAGATAAAATGTACTCAACCAGATATTCAAAATGAGATAGTATAAATGATAACGTTATATCTTATTAAGAAGATCAATTGAAATCTTTTTTTATTTTCTCCGTGATTTTCGATGGCAGGACAGAAATTTCAGGGTTACACATTATGTCAAGATTAGAAAACACTTTAAATCCCCAAGAAACTTTTCTGAGTTTCTACAAAATTCCTGCAACAGTAGAAGAAGACCACCTCTTATAACTGATATGTCACCCCCTCCCCCTTTTTTAGAAGCTGACCTTCCACTTTCATTTTAATATTTAAAAAAAAAAAAAAAAAAAAAAAAAAAAACCTTCAGTCTTAAAAATGAATAATTACGTGTTAAACGAGTAAATACAGTGAAAGTGAAAAAAGATATATTCTATATATATTTTTTTTCTAAATGCGATCTTAAAATATTATTTAGGAACATCGAGATTCTGTATTATTAAATTACCTTACCCAGACGAGGGAAATACGTTTTAAATATAAAAAAAGCTGAAATACAGATAGAGAGATTAAAAAAATTGTAATGAATTATCACACCAGAAGTTCTAAGTACTTGAATGCAAGAAAAAAAAGGTAAAACACAAAACTTAATTAATAGATTCAAGAAGCATAATACTTAAAATAAAGTGAAAAAATAGACTTAAAGTATCAGGGTAAAATATTACACTAGTCTAAAATATTAAAAGTTTTTTTACTGAAGCCGCAGACATATTTCAAACAAATAAACTATCTGGAAATTGAAAATTTCTGTATAGAAAACCAAAGCAATCAAATAGTTTTGAAAAAGAAAAAAATTCTCCTCAAGCCTTATTCCCTTCAGTTTACTACATCAGAGGTAGCCTAAAATTGTGTTTCTGAAACTTTGATTTTGATAGCAAGGGAGAGTATCCATATTCCATTCCTTCCCGTAACATCAGCAACGATAACTTACATTCCGTATTTAGAGTTTCAGTGTCGAAAAACTTCCAGGAGAGCGCTCTCACCGTATTCCCATAGAAACACACCCACTCCCTACTATCAAAGATAGTCTTAACTTTCGTTTTCAGTGCTTCAACTGTAAAAATATTCTAGAGATCCCCTAAAACTTAGCTCCCTCTAATATCATCAAAGAGCGTATAAAACTTCGTGTTTAGACGCTCGAAATTCCACTTACGAAAAAACTCTGAGGAAGAAGGCTAAAAACTTCTTTTCCCAACACAACCGAAAATTATCTAAAGTCAACTTTTTTGAAGTTTCAATTTCCAAAAATTGTTTGTTCCCGAACATGGCTTAGAATCGTGCTTTTAAAACTTCGATTTTGAGAAAATTCCGAAGTCCCAAAATCTCTCTTCTCCTGAACATCACCAAAATCGTCTAAAACTGCAGGATAGATATGTTCAGGATAGATGAAGTTTAACATGAAATTAAGTGGAAAAAATGGTCCCAAGTACCATTTCAGTACGAGACGGTAAAAGTGTTGTTACTTTGGCCACAGACGCTTTTATTTCAAACACATTAAAATACTGAAGTTGAAACTGAATGTTGCATTATGAAAAACCAAATATTTTTCTTTAAAAAAAATGCTAAGGGAAGCAGAGGCCCGTAATTTCCAGGAGAGGGGAAGGGGCGGTATATATTCAATACATTTTATTGGGGGGGGGGGGGACAACAGATTACATACACAATTTTAAACTTCAATTTTGGAAAAATTATAATAGAAACTCCCAAACCTCCCTCTCATTAATATCACCAAAATCATTTGTAAAACTGCGTTTTTCGAAATTTCGAACAATACCGGAGTTAAATCCCGAATTTCGTCCCTTCCCCCTAAAATCATCAAAAGTGGCCCATAATTATATTATTTCAATTTAGGAAAAAAATTCAGGGATATAGTCGATTCTACTGCCGGTTCAGCAATGCATTTCGGGGTGGTGATCGGCCCCACCTGTCCTTCTTCTAATCTGTGATTGCCTCCCCCCCCATTGCTATTAGGCATTTCAAGGCGACGCACAGTGGTCGATTTCACAAATCTAGCTGGACAAAAATACTTTGGTTTGTCAAACCGAGTTAAAAGTTTTAATTCGGTCGTTATATTGATAGTAAACATAAAACTACATAAAATAAAAGCGTCAATAACTAAAATTTTCGTCATCTTCAGCAGAACTACTGTCCGAGGAACTGTAGTTTATCTTTTGATTGTTTCTCAACAACAATGCAGCTTCTTTAGATAGTAAATTCTCATGTTTTTTAGAGTTGCTTCTCAGCTTTGTAATTAAAGGGTCAGACGTAATAAGTAACATATGTATTATGTCTTCCAAAGTTTTTTGCCTTGAATATTTTCGTGAGAAATATTCTCGGAAAGCTTTGAAATCTTTATTTCGAGCCTCTTGCGCTTCTTCAGAAAGTTGTCCTATTGGTAGAATGGCATGCTCAATAATTTGTCTTCCATGAATTAACAACTTATGTACACTAGCCGGCATAAAATACCAGTTATATAGTTGAACATACAGTTTCGCAGTGTCAAAAGTAAACTTTTCAAATTCGTCTTCATTTATTTCTTGTTCACTAGAAACAGCTTGTAAAATTATTGAAAAACGCTGTATAAGTTCAATGTCTAATCCCGTTATATCGGATGACAAAGTCGGATTAGCAAAAAATCTGCGAGCAGTGTTTCCGTCATTTGTTGTTCCAGAAATTTGCTTCGGCATATCTACCAAAAGGCCCATTTCTTTTCTAAATCTGTCTTGAATATAATTTCTACGCCTTTTTACCGTTTCCTTATCTTCTTGATTTCTTACTTGCCATTTTTTCACTTCAAGTTTATATGACAAATGAAGAAGACACTCGAAGCATCTGATCCAAGCATGTAAACCTGATAATCCAAATCTGAATTTTGAAGGATCTATTGATTTTTGAGTATGTTTCTCAAGCGCATTCATTTCTTTAGGACAGGCTCCGCAAATGTAACATTTTTGATTAGATTGTTCATTTAGAATGCTACAAATTTTCCCATCAACCATAGTCATTACCAATGATTGTCCCACCAAAAATTCTCTATCATTAATTTTTATTTTTGAAGGACAAAGGCTTGCTATTTGAGATTCTATTTTATCAACTTCTTTCTTGATTAATGTTGGAGTCTCTTTTTCAAAAATTACTTTTATTGGTCTGCAATATCTGGTTGAAGATGGCCGAGGATTTTTCCAGAGCTCCTTTTCTTGACTTTTTAATTGAAGTGGTACTAATGAAATAGTAAACACAGATGAATCATCGTAAGAGACTTCAGTGCTTTCGAATTGCTGTTTATAAGTGCTTTGACCAGAAGCTCCGTCACATCCCCATTTAAAAATCATATTTATGGAAGAAGTATCTACCGTTAAAAGTTCCTCGAATTTTTCCCATTCACTTTGAAAAAGCCGCAATATTGTATGATTTGTAAGCGACTGAAGATTTATTTCGGCAGAAATGTCAGTTATATATATATCATCTGGATAACATTTTTTCTTTGATTCTAATATTTTTTCATAACATGGATATATATTTGCATTCTGATTTTTAGCTAATTTGTGTGTTTCAATGTACTGACTTTTTGTCAGTTTTGTATTTACATAGTAGGCTAAAGCTTGGTCAGGAGTTAGTTTCACCACTTTATTTGTTACGGTTCTTTTTAAAGCCGTTTTAATTCTAGTAGCTCTTTTTGGTGACACATTTACTTGTTGTAAGAGTTCTGCAGCATCTCGTTTTCCTGAAGAACGAAGACTAATTTGAGCGGCAAAAACTAATTGCTCTGGACTACTATCTTGAATAACAGATGCGACTTTACGTTTTTTAGTTTTAAGGCTTCAATTTTCAAAAGTTGTTGTTGGTCGACCGCGAGCTGCAAAATTTTGCTGTATTTTTGAAGATCCTGGAAGTCTTATGACAGCTTCTTTAACAACTCTTTCATCAAATATAATATCACTTTTTAACCAATTAGAATGTTTTCGCAAGAAAGTTTTCTGTGAGGAAGAGCAACGCTTCCATTTGTCTTTTACATGTACACAAAAATTATTTACAGTATTTACAACACTTAGCTTAATATCATTCTTACAGTCATTCAAGTTTAAAGTTTCAATCACAAAACTATATACACTATTCGAGTCCTTATTTAGAAGCCAAACATCAAAAAGAGTTTGCTTTTTTAATGAAACCATTAAATCAGCATAAAGTCACATGAATTAATGATAGGAAAATATATTTGTTTCACTTACATATGCAGAGACGAACGTTATTACTACCATCTGCACTGCATTCCAAAAAAAACTTTAGAATAGTTATAAAAATTACTTGTAGTTGCCAAAGGCAAAAAAAAAAGTTTTAAAAATAAACAGCAGACGACATTCAACAGCAGACGATAGTTAAAAAAACATTACTGAAGGGAAAAGGAAATCAAACATGATCATCTTTATTGAATAGAAATTTAGTTTTTGGCACCATGATTCATGAAAATTGATAATACTCGTATGGCCGGATAGATCCGGCTATAGTATTTTGCCCAGATGGTTTTAGATATACCAGGTACATAAAAACGTAAATTAGAAGGCGGAGGCTCGTGGAGAATTTTTTTGCTGCTCTAATAACTTTTGATGAAATGGTGTATTATTCGTCACTTTTTATCTTGGAAAAAAATTCATTTAAAACTCGTATTTAATTAATGAAACTGATAAATAATATTAACATTGGATAACACAATGACAATATATAAACATAAATAATTTAAAATTAAGCAGACAAATTTTAACGATAATTGATTATCTTCCATGTAGAAGGCCACAAAATGCACTTTTGCTAAATGCGAACTTTAACCCATTACAGAAAAAAATTCAGGAACTTCCCGTCCAAATTAGACATGGTTCCCTGATTTATAGGTATTTAAGTTTCTAATAAAATATTACTTATCGCGAAATAACAAAGATGCAATTTTGATTTTTGTCCAGCTAGATTCAATAAAATCGACCACTGTGCGACGCCAAGGAAACATGCCGCCATCAACTTAGATTTTAGGCATGTATTTTTTTTTTTTTTTTCAGTTCTTTTATGTTACCTTGAAAGCTATTAACTTTCTAGCAAAATCAACGGTTGCAAAACTGAAGAGTAAATAATGACTCCCTGTAGGCGTTTTTATTTTTGCTACAGCTTCGACAGTTGCGCAGGTATTTACATTCAAAGTTGGTGAATTTCTGAATAACAATTTTCATTCACCTCCTTTTATTTTTTAGGATTCTTGGAAAGGCTTCGGCACTCCTTTTTGATGAAGAATAAAATAACGCCATTAGAATGATTTGATTTCTTAAAACTACAGGACAGGATAACGTTTGCGGAGAATAACCAGTTTCGTTCTTTTGTCACTGCTCTGCTGACTCATCCCAAGACCAGAGTGCTATTCCCCTCTCCCCCACCGCCCTCTTTTTTCTTTTTTTTTTTGATCCACGACCAGTAAGATTTGAAAACATATTTCGCCGATTAGAAATCGGCGAGTGGAACCGTATAATTATGAGAAGTCAACCGGTGGGAAGGTGGGTTTTATTTTTTTCGTATCTTCAAGCGTATTTCACGCCCCCAGTTCCAGAGATGAAAAAGTGAGTCCGAAAAAGAATCGTCAATGCTGATCTGATGCCGCGTGATTTCACGTGGCGGTCACTTTCCCCGGAAAATGGGTCGAAAGTTCACACAGATGCTCGCTCTTTTTGCGCAAACTCAGACGACTCGGACCGCCACTTCGTTAACCCCCTGACACCGTCTCTGGACAAATGATCGACAACTCCGCGAGTTCTTCCCCAGGATGAAACCACGCAATCGACTGATGCAAAATTATAATTCAGCAATAGATGGCATAGTCATAGATTGATACATATTCTAAACCAGTGGTTTCCAACCTTTTCGGGCCCATCGCCCCCTTTAGATGTTGACTGACACCTAAGCCCCCCCCCCCCCCGCCTTCTCTCCTTTCTTCCTTGAAAGAACCGTGAGTTAGCATTGTAAACAATGATATTATTAGAAATATAAATGCCTTCTTTCGATTTTACATAAAATGTGGATGATATATGAACCAAGCTTATCCTATTGATCTTAAAATAAAACATAATTTAAAAAAGAATAAATAAAAGTATGTTCTATACGTTTTTTTTCCTTCCAAAAAGAAACAAGTACATTTAAAGAGAAATACTTCAGTAAGATCATTGACGAACTTTTCAAGAACAAAACTATTTTTTTATGAAATTATTTAATTTTTTGAATTTGAATCTGGAAAAATAAAAGACATTGACACTTAGAATTAAAAAAAAAAAAATGTAATAAAAATTGTAAATTTATAAACTTGAAGATGAACGATGAAATAATGTTCAACTAATGTGTGAGAGAAACTATTTTGAACGTTAAATTGTTTCTTTTTAACTTGTGATTCCTTACATGAATTCTTAAAAATCGGTTTGGTATACATTTTATTTTTCAGTATTTAATTCGCTGACTTTTTATTATAATTGTCTCTTAGACCATCATCGCCTGCCTATTACCTCTCACGAATTTGTTGCCCCTTGAGGAGCCGAACGGCTCTTTGGGGACGTCGCCCCCAGGTTAGGAACCACTGTTCTAAACGTTCTACCAAGCCTATATGGTACCTGTGAGCTATTATATGTGTGTATAAAATTTTCCGAGCTCTGAGTCGTAAAAATAAAGCCCTGCTCAAGAGAAAAAATCTCATCCGCTTTATTCCACTGTATTTTTGTAGGCACTGCATTACGAACTGAGGCTACTAAGTGCTGATGGAACCACACGTTCCGCGAATAATTTTTCTTTGTCGGAAATCCTCTAGAACCCTTTTTTTTGGGGGGGGGGGGACAGAGGGCGGTCTTCTCTCTCGAGCTTCAGTTTATAAAGAAACTTCATATGAAAACAAGGGTTGGCTAGTTGCACTCCAGACCAATTTCCATGAGTTTTGGGGTGTGGTTCTGCTATCGGTTGATGTCCGTAAACAAGATAGACAAGTAAAGTGGCCGCCGCTTATATGAATTACGTTTGTTCGAAACAGTTTTGATTCCATAAAGCGGCGAATTCAGTAATGCTTGTTTCTGTTCTGTTTTTGACAATTTGATTCATTAAAGCGGTCGATTAAATATTCAATTACACGCTGATTCAATTAACCGGCGTCCACTGCATATGAAAGCGGTGGCCAATACCCTGCGTACTGAGATACAGGAGCGAATACTGACTACTATTTTAGGGGAAGGGGTCACGCTGAAGACTACCCTCCCCTCCCTCTCCCCAAACGAACTTATTGTTTTGGGCACGAACAATTTCTGAAACTGCTTAGGTGTTAATAGAAAGAACCAAATAGGCCTGTGATAAGGCATAAACGTTACAAATTAATTTCACAAGCAATGCAAATAATTAGTATTTCAAATATTTATTTTCAAAAATAATTAATGAATTGAAAGTTTACTGAAATAGTTTAAAATTTGTTTTTTATTGTTTGAACATAATAATGGAGGGGGGGGGGAGGGATCGCCACACACATACAGTGTGCATCTGCGTGTGTGTACGAGGAAATGCAAAAGCGAGTCCGAGTGTGTGAGAATTTCATAGTCAAACAAACAAAGTTTTTTTAGAAAATTTAAAACTACGGGAGCTCTTCTGCGGGTTAAATTAGGGCAGAGGTGGCCCTGATCAGGGCCGATCCTAGCAGGTGTGCAGCGTGTGCACCGCACAAGGGCGGCCAAAGCAAGGGGCGGCCGCAGGCCACATCATATAGTTCTTTTAATCGAGCAAAATTCCTCAAGAATTTCTCACAAGATAACTTATAATAAATCAAATAAATATGCTGAATTTTAAATGTTCAATCATCAAAGTGCCGATTTCCCGACAGCATAGCATAGTTTAAAAAAAAATAGATTGTTAGAAAACATTGTGTTGGTTCATTGTCCATTAATATCTACACTTTACACACATGCTTCATTTGGTTGCAAAATTTGTGACAGAACCGGCAATCAGGCATGGATACAGGGGGGGGGATGAGGGAAATGGCCTCCTCTTGAAGCATGAAATGGTGTCTTCTAAAAGGAGCATTCAGGGCCCAGGGAGGCCACTAATGTTTCCCCCCCCCCCCAAGCTTTTATAGACCTAAACAATGAAATCATATTTTATATTATATTTAAAAAAAGCTATACTGATTAGATATTCTCGCAAGCATTTCAAACAACAAATTATGTTTTCAACAATCGCGGATGCGTGGAGAGACAGTGAAAAATTGCGACTCCCCTGAGAGACAAACATATATGAATGACAAACTAAAATTTTATAATTTCCCCCCTTTACAGCATTTTTTTTCGAATTAAAATCACGAATGAACAGCCCGGTTTCAGATCAGGGCTTTTGCTCCGGGTAGTAAATTTAAACGTAGCTCCAAAACGAAGATCCAAAAGGATGCCATGACCTTGACGAGACTAAAGAAGGCTTAAAATTGAGTTCTTAGGACTTTAATTTCGGAAAATTTTGCTGTTTGAACCACCAATCTTAAACCAAATTAAATCTCTGATTCACCCCTTCCACCTTAACTTAATCAAACATAGCCTGAAAACATTGGCTATGAAATCCAAAGTGTGTTTTCAGAGGACAGCCGTCTCTTCTTAATGTCATCAAAATTTGCTTAATGACATTTTTCGTATTTCTTTTTCGAAATTTTTGCGATGGACGACCCCGAAATCCGTTTCCAAACATTACTACCAAAGATAATCTCAATTAGCGTCTTTAGAGAGGCCCCTAATCACGCCCCCTCAGTTTGAAATTGACTTCAGTTTCAAAAAACAGTTCGTGAGGGCACACTAAACCCCCGCCCGCTCTTTGTCCCATCGTTATCAAACAATGCGTAAAATACGATTTTCTAAAAAACTCTGGAGGAGAATTGCCTGGCTTATGTAACTTTTTACGGAGCTAATGCATATACCTATCAATCGTCGAAGTGAGATGGACAAAAGTCTATAGTTGTGTTTTTCAGATATTAATATCGAAAAATATCGGAAAGATCCGCCGAAGCTTCCCAGTTTTGTTAACGTCACCAAAGATATCATAAAATTGCGCTTTTAGAAATATCCACTTGGGAGCTGCAAAACCCTTCCTTCCCAAAAATAGCCTAAAATGGATTTTAGTTCCGAAAAATATTTCGGTTCGGAATATTTTCACGTTTTCTCCTATCGTTTTCAAATACAGCCAAAAACGGGTTTTTGAAGCAATAGTGCCGAGAAATAGTGCCGAGGACATAGGCGAATTTACGGGGGTGCGCCGCACCCCTAAAACTTTTGGTTGGGTTTTGAAAAAAAATTAGTTTAGTATATTTCACTCAGAAACGCAGTTGGGGGAAAAAAATTCATAGCTGCTATACTAGTAAATTTACGTGAATCAAGTGTATCACCACACGCCGCCAGTGCAAGAAAAACATAATTGTGCTCATATTAAGAATTAAAGTAATTTTAGTGCCGACTTGCGCCTGAAAGCCTAAACTTGTAAATATAGCACGTGTATTCATAAGCAAGCGAACGCTGGCGACGCGATACTTTGCGAAGCTCAAAACAGCTGTAAATGGTGCACAGAAAACAAATGAAAACAGAAAAACATATGTTGGGGAGGGGGGGGGGGGGGTATCCATGGCAATTTGTAAACCGTCAAACGTGTCAGTACGAATACATTCCGGTTAGCGAGCGCAGTATAGTCCTTCCATAGGGAACGAAACATGGCAGTGGAATTGCAAAGTTCGAAAGAAGGGATATTTTCAATAGAAGTCGTAAAACACCAAATTACGGGCTTGAAACTTCCCTCTAACGGACAAGATCTGTCTGTTTTGTTTTATAACATTCGAGAAGTAAATTTAACCATCAGTGAAAGTGCAAATCTCGCTATTCGGGAATGCATCATATTTTGGGAAAAGGTACGCATTCCCACCAAATCGTTGCCAAATTGTGTGAATAAACTTAAAAACCTGTATCAAATTTGGAGAGACTTACAAAAAATGCAAAGAAACTGCAAGAAGTATTCAGGCAGTGTCAACAAGAATTTGAGAGTAATTTAAACAATTTATTCAATATTGCACATGCTGATGCACTTCGGTTAATCAAAATAGAGGAAGATGGGATTTTCTTGCAACTCCAAAGAGAGCCCGGCCGACGTGGTCACTTTAGGTGGAGTGGATAAAAAACTGGCCGACAAAGAGGAAATCGATCGACTTTGAGCTGTCAAAAAAGAAAACAGGCGCATGAAATACGATTCCGCTTCAACACCCTCGGAATTGTATGAACCTGTACAAGAAGATTCCTCTTCAAGCTCTAGTGAAAATATTAATTTAGAAGATTTCCCTGAAACATACAAATTAGTACATGGAACAAGTTTATCAGAACCTGGGACAAGTATATTAGAATTTGGAACAAGTATATCAGAACCTGGAACAACAAATTATCAGAACCTGGAACAAGTAAATATGTAATGAGAAGGGATTTTATTATTCCAAAGTCAGTTGCTGAATTGGAAAGGTGTCCAAGTATACGAGATTATGTGTTTAATCTTGAAGCTACTATTAACGCACTTGGGTGTAACATTGATGAATTTCCCATAGGTAAATCTTCAATTCAAAGAATCCGAACCGAAAAGCGGAAAAAGCACGAGGAAAGAATAAAAAATGGTTTTCAGTACGAGGTACCATACGTTGTGAATTTACCTTGGGATATGAAACTGTTGCCTGCTTTGAGTGCTCAAAAATCAAAAGAAGATCGCTTATCTATAGTTATTTCATATGGATGTGACGAACAACTCATTGCTGAGTCTAAACTGGATAATTCTACAGGAGAAGAACAAACTCAGGCTGTTTGAAAGGCAGTTTCAGATTGGAATCTCGAAGACTAAGTTCAAAACTCTCTGTTGTAATACTACAGCTTCCAAGACAGGTCCTTTAAGTGGTTCTTGCGCTATTCTTGAGCAAAAATTTGATAGAGAAATGCTTTTCTTTGCTTGCCGCCATCATATATATGAACTGATCTATCCCACTAAAATACAGTGCTATGGAGGAACTGCGGAGTTGTTCCGAACTGTACTCTAACTTTGAAAATTTACTTGACTTTTACCGTTCCGAACTTACTAATATTACGGTCAGGGATGACTATCAAGAGTTGATAGAACTGCTTATCATATTTTTAGGTGGAGATACAGAAAATGAATTAAAATACGACCACCGGGAGCCATGCACCAAGCTCGATGGATGGCTCGAGCGATTTACTCCCTAAAACTATTACCATTTAGTTCACAACTAAATTAGATACTAAGGAAAATGAAGCATTGTTTGATGTCTGTTTGTTTGTAGTGACAATATACGTGAAACCATGTCTTCAATGCGTTTTGGCAGTCAAAGCACCCAACAAAGATTTGTGCTTTTTGAAAAAAGTGTACGAAAATGTGGACCCAATTATCTCAAAAGCCTGCTCTACAAAAATTCATCCAGCTTTTATAGTATGGTCAATAATATTTCATTTCTTGATGTTAAAAAGACTGTCTCAATGCTTAGAGCAGCAAACGATGCAGCTAAAAGAGCGGTGAAAATGATGCAGGACTTACATGGTGTGCTAACAGCTGATGAGGAACAAAAACAATTTGTGTTACATTGCTTTCAAGAGCACCGGAAGCTCTATCCTGACTGCAAAAAGCAAATATTGAAATAAAAATATGTGCAGAAATGTTTCTTGTAGTCTAATATTGTTGTAAATATCTGCTTTAAATAAATTGATGTCGCGTGTAGTAAGGAATTATAAAGTTAGCAATCTTTCCACTGTAGTCGCCGTACAGGATTTCAGGTCCAACTTTGACCTCAAGTCGGCACGGGTTCCCGTTATTTTATTGCAATAAAACTTTTTTCTCATGTTTCTGAAGTGAAATGGAAAAAATGTGGAGGGTATACGTATTCGATTTCACAATTTTTTTTTCCGCCATTATATCTTGGAACACCCTAATATATACATACATACATATATACATATATATATTTATATATATATATATATACATAGACATGGAAACCGGTTCGCTCGCGCTCTCTTAACTAGATGGATCATCCTGTGGTAGAAAAGTGATTCCTTTTCAACCAGCGATCGTCCGCCATTGGTAGGGCAAGAACTTTACACCGCGCATCACATAAGCTTACTATCGGTTCGTTTTCCGCAATTTTCTGGGATTTTTCTGTTTTAAAATAGTACTTTCAGTGAAAGATTTTTTTTTTCAATTTGAAAAAAAAAATCCTCAAAATAATTTTTCTGTTCGAAATTAACTATTGGAGGTAATTTCAAAACAGAAAATAGATTTCGCATCTTCTTAATTTGTAACTCATTCGTCATTC
The DNA here is from genome assembly GCF_026930045.1 of Uloborus diversus. Classification (NCBI taxonomy): domain Eukaryota; kingdom Metazoa; phylum Arthropoda; class Arachnida; order Araneae; family Uloboridae; genus Uloborus; species Uloborus diversus. Next base: position 182,746,128 of record NC_072732.1, on the reverse strand, counting down.
GGAATTATGCGAAACATTAAAGTATACTTTTGTCTTTAACGAAAAATTAATTTTTGGGTAACGGATAAGTCAGTTTTAATCATTACGAGGATTTTTTACGCTGCATCTCGTATTTTGTGTGAATTCTCGCATATTTTCAAATAAAGGGATTTTAAATTAACTCGGATATATCTGAAGTTTACTGCATAAAATTTGCAATTTATGGGTAAATTTATATGTACTTTTGGTTGGTAATAAATTATAAATTTAAGAAATCAAAATTGATATTGAATGGCTTTTAAAGTCATGATAACATGTTTAATTACTCGTAAACAGAATATGTACTTTAAATTGCAAGAAGTAAAATTTACAAAATATTTTTATTGAACAAAAATGGCATAAGGTACATAGATTTGTAAATCTCACATCCACTTTCGGATCAGAATCAATAACAAATATTATGAAATAAAATAATATGTAACACTTGCAACTAAATTGTTGATAAAACACGAAAATTTGCTATTAATTCTCTATTACGTGCAGGTTTTAATGGTGACAACTTTTCAACGCTATTTTTTGATTGATCTAAAAGTTTTTTGTCCTTAAAAATACAAAAGACTTTAGTTTTCGAGCGGTATCTGCCTGCATGCGTGTGAAAAATGTTATCCATTTCTCACTGAAACTTGCTAAATTTAAACTTTTCTTAAAATTACGAGAGAACTACAAACTTCATATTTCGGTTACGGGGACACGAATGCAAAAAATTTACGAATCTAGACACATGATGTACTTAGCTCTTTCCATTGCTACTAAATCATCAATATTTTTCGTTATTACACTATCGTATGGTTTCCTAGTATCTTTCAAACTTAAAGTTGAAGCATTAGTTATCGTTATATTGTTCTAAAAGCTAGTAAATTGCATAAAACTATACGTAATCAGCTTATATGTTAACTTAGTAATTGTTCATGTTTTACTTCAAGCAAAATTAAAATAAAATGCTGTTTGGTATAAGTTTATTTATGCTATTTTACACTTAACGCATAATTTAATCGTTATTAAAGAGTTTTTGTTAATTTTTGTCTGATTCTACTACGCTTACAATTGAGATTCTTAGAAATATGGTGACATCTAGTTTTAACATATTGGTTTGCAAGTAATTTTATTAGTTGAAGTGTATGCTCCCTATCTTTATCATCATTGCCATGATTGATCTCTTTAAATAATGAAATGCAAGTAAAATTGGCTACCACTAAATTGACAATTTTGGTTCTTATTTTGACCACACACATTTTTGGTAAACCTTTGTTAATATACTTACGGATACACTTTTCTGTTTCTGAGCAAATTTTAACACTATCCTTAGTCGGTTTCGTCAGCCCTCCTTTATTTTTCCTATCAAATAGTAGTATGCGTTACAATATTTTTACTCCTGTTGATTATTTAACCTTATAGTAGCTCAAACTAAATTCTACGCTTCTAAATACAAACTCACTCTTATCTGTAGAAAGATACATTGCTTCCTTTCTTTGCTCTATTCGTACACTTAAATGCTGAACACGAAGTCGGCATGATTGAGTTTCATCCACCTGAAAAAAGCTGAGAAATGAAGCAAATGGTGTTCAACCACCAATATACAGTAGTACCTCCTCTATGGGACATTTCCAAATAAGGGACACCTCTATTTAAGGGACATTTTTTCTGGTCATTGGGAGCTTCATGCATTTGCCTCTGAATAAGGGACACTCTATTTAAGGGACAGTTACAGAGAAAACATACAAAAATTAATACATACAAAGTATTGAATTTACTGGAATTTGAGTCTTTAACTCAATTGGAGAAAGGTTGACATGAACGTATACTGACGTATTCTAAAAGTCTTGCTAAAATTTATATGCCTGTTCATTTTCTCTCTGAGCACTTTATTCAAGTAGGCTAACAGCCGATGGATAGTCAACGGCCCACGAATAGCTTTGTGAAAAAAACTTGAGGTGTGAACACTGATTGAAATTTATACTGTATTGAATTTTAAATTGCATGAAATCAAATAAACTCATGTAAGAAATTACTTCAAAATAGTTCATGTATCTTCCAAAACTTTAGGATAATCAAATTTTTGATTAAATTTTAATTATTTAAAGAATAAATTTTGAAATTTGAATGGTTTTGAATTTATTCAGTATACATAAATCATTTTATCATTTTATCTTAAATGTTAATAGTTCATGTTTATTACGAAATTATTCTGAATTAATATCTAATCATTTCATATACCTCCGAAGAAGGGACACCTCTATTTAAGGGTGAAAATTTTCGGTCCCCTTAGTGTCCCTTATTGAGAGGTTCTACTGTATTTGCCCTCACAATGTCTGCCGCGTCTACTCCTAGGGAGAATCATTTTCCCCTCCGAACTTCGGTAGGCTGATCCATCTAGTTAAGTGAGCGAAAGCGAACCGGTTCCCATGTCTATGTATATATATATATATATATATATATATATACACATACATACATACATATATATATATATATATATATATATATATATATATATATATATATATATATATATATATATATATATATATATATATATATATATATATATATATATATATATATATATATATATATATATATATATCTCTGTGTGTGTGTGTGTGTGTGTAAATTTTTTTAGTATTAAAAAAAATAAGAGGGAGGTGAATCTTACATACTTTGGAATGGCGTGCCCCAATTCCGATACTTGTATCAAACAAAACAAAAGCAAAGAATTTTTTATTTTTTTAATGTTACGGAAAATTCAACTTTTTTTCTTTTCCCTCCATTTAATTAAAAGTGAAATTTTCTAGCAACGTCTTGTCAAAACCAGTCTATCCAAATCAGGGGGAAATCAAACATCTGATGAGCGTGTTCCGTTCATTTCAGTGTGACTGCTTAATTTAGAGGCTAACACATATCTACAAAAGCTGGCATCCCTAAAAGCTAATAGATACTTCCATTTCCGCCTGTAAACTGGATGTTTGACTTTCAATCTCATCGGTGGTCAGACTATAAAGATATTATACTTATGAAGATATATCTATAAAGATATTTATTTTTAATTTTATTAACTGCTTTAGAATTTACATAAATATCTATTTGAGAGAGCAACAGCAATTTTCGGGTATTATAAACAGTGGTCTTTTATTTTCTACTTTTTAATCCGAACCAAGCTAATAGAAATAATCTAGATTCATCTCGTTTTTAAACATTTTATTCATGTAATGCTATGTAGTTTTTCCTTTGAATTAAAATAAAATTACCTTCAGAAGGGTCTGATGGGACTAACGCTGCTTTGCAGACTGTATTTCGTTTTCTTCAGACGACGTTAACTTTCTCTTTTTAGAGCAATCCTTTTCGTCATTTTAATTTTTTTCTTTGAGTTGAAAAAAGCTTGTTATCGGTCTTGTTCGTTTCATTATGCAGCAACTTTCACTTAGAATGTACTACTTTAAACAGACTGTACGTTTCCAAAAGAATACGCAGTAAATACTGGCTGAAGAATCAATGTGATTGCAATGGATACTCTGGTTAGCAAAGGTTGTTTTGAGTATGACCTATGACACACACGAGACCAGACCAACAAAAACCTCTATCGTCTCGAATTCCGGTTATGCTATCATTTTCGGATTCGAAGCCCAATGATCTTCAAAGCAGCAAACAAAAACATGTTCTTCAACTCAGAAACAGAGGAATTGTCTTCAAGAGCTGAGGAGGCAGTAAATGCGTTCCACGAATAGGCTTTCCAGGAAGATTAACCAAAGACAGTCGTTTCGCGCACTTTCTTGGAAGAAGAGTTAAGGGGTGAAATTCACAGGCTTGGCATGTTAAGATGAACATTAAAGTTCATGGTTAAAGGTCATTCAAGTTAAAAGCCATTTCGCTCTGTTATCTGGATTAGTACTGTTCTTTGGTTGCTCTCTTTCTTAAAATTGTGATTCCTTAGAAAACCGAAATGATTGGAGTGAAAAGAAAGTATAAGTTTTTTTTTCAAGTGATGAAAAAAGGAAAATCGTAGACTACTGGCCAAGTTAGATTTGCTGCAATTGCTAACCTCAAGAGGATAAATACAAAAAAAAAAAAAAAAAAAAAAAAAAAATCAGGGACCAAAAAGCAATAAAAGACTTTTCTTGAAAAAGATATGCTTAAAGTTTTCTTTACTGTCAAAATGATTCCTTAAACTCACAATAAAGCACTTAATAATGTAATAATAGAATAAATACCTAACAAAACTAATAAAGAGGAATTTTAATCGAGCCCATATTGTCTTTAGCATCGATTTCAAATTTTCACCATCATCTTTCAAATTTCTATAAAAAGTTTCTTAAAGCCTCCGTAATTCAAAACCTCTTTATCTCGATTTTTTTAATGTAAAATTCGAAATATACAGATTCGACTGTATGCAATATTCCCACTGCGCGACTCATCAAATTAAACATATTTAACAATTTGCAGAATCTATGACAAAGAAAGGCTGCCTATACGTGGATTTAACAAACAATCTCATTTCTAAAGCGAAGTGTCAAATTTCACTCAATTATCAAAAAATTGTCGCAGCAGAGGGAGGCGTCTTTATACTTGAGGGTCACTCATGGAGCAGATTTTCAATGGCATTGGGGGGGGGGGGGAGCGAAGTGAATTTTTGACCTTTGTTACACAGAAAAAAGTCGTAGTGATTTTTTTTTCTTTTTCTTCTTTTTTTCTTTCTCTTCCCTCTTCTTTTTCTCTTTTTTTTTGAGACTAACGTTTCGGGGGGGGGGGGTTGTCCCTAAAACCCGCCCCTTAGCTACGCCCCTGCCCTAGAGTGTAATGTAATGTTTCGGGGGTTATATTTAAACTCCTTGTAGTAAGTGGTAAATGTTATTAACCCAAAAGGTAACATCCCTCCCCACGTTGGCTCCGCCACTGTTATCAGAAGCTGGTGCACTGATATGTTTCAGAAATCAGTATTTTCACTTGAAGAAACATTTTTACCACTTTCACCCATCAATTTCGTCTATGCAACTCCGACTTTCCCGCCTGGCCTCGATCGTCTGCGGTGACGTCACGCCGGCACGAGTGAGAAATGGAACGGATGGAGAGGGGAGGGTGACACTCACGTGATTCGAAACGAGGCCGGACCCGGCGTTCGGCCGAGAAAAGCGAAAGTGGAAAGTCACGTGAGGTAGCAAAAAAGTTTTTGTTTCTCTTTACTCCGATTATTTCGCTTTTTGAGTTAAGCGGTGACGTAACGGTCTTGAATGCGAGATTCTGATTCGTACAGAGCGTCCATCTTTGGACACAATTATTGAGATGTTTTTTTCTTTTTCTTTTGTGGAGGATGGGGGGGAGGGATGTGAAATGGATGTAGTCTCCAACGACGAGCTTTTTTTAAATTCCTGGTCAGGACGATCACTCATGGACAAGCGACTGGTCTTCCAGGCACGTTATTTCGACATTTTCCGGAGGGGGGAGTCAAAGGGGTGTACACTCAATTCAAATAGAGGGTACCCTCCTAGGGGGGATTATTACCCAAAACGGCGTCATTAAAATTTTTAGGGAAAGTTGTGTGTTAAGGCGTGCTTTTCTAATTTCGGAGGAGGGCTCTTATTTTTTTTATTTTTTTTTTTGCGGGTGGGGGGGGGGGGAGCGCCATTGCTTTTTGAAGGAAAGCGCAGTGAGCATCCCTGATGCAAATAAAACCGAAAAACTACCAAAACCAAGCCAACTGACATGTAAATACATTTATTTCTTGAAGTCAGGATGGGGGGTTAATCCCTCCACCCTTGACATCCCTAGATGACGGGCCTGCAACCATCTTTTGAGCAGTTATATTTGTTCAAATAGCTCTTCGTCCCACTTTTATGCCCGTTATGAGGGGGTATACTAATTGCAAGGGTGTTTGTTATCTCAATGCAAACTTTATATTGGCAAACAACAAGAGAACCACTCTCACTCATATATAAAAACATGAATTTTTTAAAGCCAGGTAGGGTCAATTGACTCTCCTAACCCTTCTAAATGACGGGACTGTTAGAGAGCCTGCTTTTGCTTTAGACGTTATTTTCTGGCGGGGTTTTAAAACTTGGTTCAAGCAGAAATGCCCTCCCCCCCCCCCTCCCAAGTGCAATAGCTCACCTTCTCAAGAGCTATGGTACTCTCCTTCCCAGTACGAAACTCCCTCCCCTTAATGACTTCAAAAACCACCTAAAATGATCCATGCATAAAAATTTCGCTGGAGCAGTCGACGGCGTTTGATTCCAGTACCCCCACGCCCTCCAGGGCCAACGAGAGGCCATGGCAGCTTGGTCGGAAACTAGGGAGCCGGCCCTTGGAAAGACCCGACAAGGAATCGGAGTAGAATAAATTTTACAAGTTTATGGGGGCAGGGGGTCCATTGACAAAACTGACAAGGGGCCCGCCTTGATTTCCGACGGCCCCGCCCCTGTCTAGGAATTAAGCTATTTATATGGGTGCCGTGCAGCATACAGTATAACCCCGATTTAACTATTGTCCAGGGACTGGGTAAATCAAGGATATTGTTAAATCGTAGAGCATAGACATTCAATGCAGTTAAATCCGGACTAGTGAAATGTACCATTAAATTGAGGAAATCGTTAAATCGAGTATCGTTAAATCGAAGTTATACTGCACTTGTTTTACGCTGAAACAGTTTCTTTATAGTATAATAAGCATATTCCACCACATAAGAATTCGAATGTGTCAACAAGTGATTAGCCTCCCTTTTTGGTATTATTCGAAATAGTTTGTGTAGTAGCGATTGATTGCGTCGAAGCTTAAAGTAACCGCGTTGTGATCTGCGACCACGAGGCATTAGTGATGCCGACTGCATATCGGGCTCAGGTGGCTGGAGTAGGGGCACACACAGCCCCGTTCCTAGGCACGCTTTTGTTTACTCGTTGAAATCCGAGTCCTGATTCGGACAGATTTAGTTCTCCGCGACCTAATTGTTACGCTCTCGAATTTACAATGGGAGAACAAAAATTGTTTTTGCGCCTACCACGTGACAGCGCATGAGCGCGTAATTAAGAATATCTGTGTTGTGCGGTGCCAATTAAATAACTATTTATGCGTCTTAAGGCAGAAAATAGTTTTTCGATAATCAGTTCAAATTCCTTAGCATAGTTTTAGAGCTACGTTCCAGTTTGGGTAAAAGACTCTTTAAGATAATATCTTCAACTATCTTATAGAGTAGTATCACTCCAATTCTAGCACACGTGCCAGAACTTTAAGCTAGTACTAGAGCAATAGAAGAGAGTAGAACCCATTTTCATTATGTTCCTTCACAAATGAAACTTATGAAGCACTTACACTACAGTAAGCACATAAAAAAGAATGAGCAGAAAAAAAAAGGGGGAGAGGGCACGTTTGTGTTTACTACATGCTACAAGGATAATAAGTAATATTCGGGCAGGGGTAAGGGTCCGAGGCTGTCCTCTAGCAAGTTCTCTAAATTGAAGTTTCCAAAATGGAGTTTTAGGCTATCTTTGGTTGGTTGTTTTAAGGGAGGCGGAGGGGGTCATCGCCCATCTGCTGGATTCTTCAATTTTTTTTTTTTTTTTAAAGTTTAACCCTCCAACTGTCAAATGACATTTCCGCGCATTATTTTTTTCACTTGACAATTTTTAAAAGGCTTGCGGTAAACTTAGGCCCCCTCTGCACCCTTGTTAGAGTTCAAATACAAATATTATAACCTGATTTTCGTTGGAAAGAACCCTAAGAAGAGATCAAAGAAAACGAGAAAAAATGGGTAAGTAGTCCACGGATCAAACAAGTGTAAAACCTTTGTTCTAAACCTAATAATTATTTTGGCTTTTTTTTTTTTTTTTAACTTTCTGGTCGCAAAACCGATCTTTTGAGAAAATCACGGTCGCAAGTGAGAATTTTTATCGAAATTATTAGCATTCATCGACAAAAACAGTCGTCTTAATAAAATAAAAGAGAGAAATTGTTTTCTAAGAAAAATTACATCGTTGACGCAATAACGTAAATTAGGTGCTAACGCTTGAGCAGCAGGATGTGGTATTTGTAACAGCAGTCGAAAAAAAGCTACATTTTAAGAGAAAGGTAAAAAGGCCCTTCTGATGAGTGATGAGTAACAGAGAGCTTTAATTAAAAAGGCAAGATCAACCCACCGGCCAGCAGATTTATATTTCATTTATGTTTTAAGTTCTATAGGTCTAATTAAGAAACGAGAATTTAAAAAGTATCTATATTTTGCACAAGCGTCAAGCAACTAATTTTTCAATCTCTCGCGGTGTTTTATGATTTGAAACAAAGTAGAATAAAGAGCTTAAACGCCGTGTTTCGTTCTGCTCCGTGATTCTCCGCGTGTTTCGCTTTCAGATCAGGCTACCTCACCGATGACAATGAAAGTACAGGATCGTCATCGTTATCGTTTTTAGGCGGCCTACTTTCTTAGAGATCCCGATATGGTTTTGCCCTCCGGTCGTGGGAAACTCGAAGCGAGGTGACCTCGCTGGACAAACATGACGCAATAACCAATAATAATAATAATAATTAAAACGAAACAACTTGTTGCGAAATCCTTTCCTTTCTGTTGACCAGCGAGTACAAAAGGTTCGACATGCGCCTTCGAGTGGATGATGGGGTAAAGCTGAAAGTGTGTGAAGCACAAACATGGAGTTTTGACTTTCTTGCAATTTCAATGAACGTATCGGGATTTGAGAGCATGTAGGTAAAAGACAAACCCAAGAACAGTAAAGGTACAATAAGGTTTAAAAATAAAATAATAATAATAATAATAAAACGATGTCAGTTATTTTTGGGGGCCTCCCTGGCTCTGTGCTAGAAGCTTCGCTTCGTATGCCGGAGGTCGTGGGCTCCCTTTCCATCGGTGCCCTGTGTGTTATATTCTTTCTTTTACGTTGTAAATCTTTCCTGTGTTTGTCCGGAGGCAAAGGTTCGCGATCCCATTTGAATGTGAAGCTGATTAACTTCTGTATAATTAAAACAGTTATTTCTGTAATTTTCTATCGTGCTTGGGGGACGAGATTTTTGCACACAAGAAACTGCTACAAGACACAAAACAACCTCAGACACAAAACAAGACACAAAACAACCTCAGACACAAAACAACCTCATGAAAAATTTCTTGGACTATTTGAGCTTTTTTTTTTTTTTTTTTTTGTAAACTTTCTGCATCCTTATCAAGGTCAGCAGAAAAGTGGTAGGGAGTAAGATTATGGAAAGTTTGTATCGTTGTGAAGTCTCCAAAATTTACTAAGTGGACAAAGGCGCTTTGAAGTTATTTTTCTAATTATTTCAACATAAATCGAATCAACGAAATAGAATGATTCAAAATGAAGTGATATAATAAATTGGCAACAGTTTGGCGATAGCTCGTCGTCAAATTCAGAGCCAAAAACGAGATACCTTGTTCCAGTGTCAGTTTGGCGATATCTGGTGAGTTTACACAGTGTATCCATTAGGGTAGTTCAAAAATACATGTTAAAAAAAAAAAAAACCCTGTGACCCCCACTTCCCCCAATCAACTCTAATTTGAATTTTGAAACTTTGAATTCAAATTATGTTCCTCGCAATCACGAATTGCGACAAGACCCTACTCATTGGAGTTATTGTTTCTAGAAACGGCTCCCCCCCTCTGCCACCAAGCTTATCCCTCCTCTTGGTTGGTGAAGTGAAAAAAAAAAAAAAAAGCTCAAATAGTTGAGTGTGTGTGTGTGTGTGTAGTCTTACGTGTGTGTGTGTATGTGCGTAAAGGCCCGCGCGTGTGTGAGTATGAATGTGTATGAGCATGCATGTGTAGGACATGGATGCCACCGTCCAGCAGAAGCGGATTCTGGGGGGACAGTGCTCAGGACCAGAGGAGCCGCGCCGGTAGGCGGTGGTGCTGCAGAGGCCCCTGATTCAAGTTGAAAAAGGAACCACAACATCAAGGACGGTGAAGTGAGAACAATAAACAATCGTGATTGCTCAAAAAAAAAAAAAAAAGTTTCTCTTAGTACCGGGACACTCCTCAATATTTTTAGATTTGTGGATAGCAATGTACTGGAAGAATTTTAGTTTCCTATTTCAATTGAAAGAGGGTGCTCAACTCTCTCCCACAAACTTCAATAGTATGGGGAGGGGGGTTAAAAAAATACTTCGAACTGAAAAAAACAATGCTACATATTTTAATATACACTAGAAATATGCATATACATTGCAATAACACAATTATTTACAAAACAAACAGCTGGAAAAATTAAATGTTTCTCAATTTGTGGCATTTTTTATGATACGGCTAATGTTAAATTAAGGGGTCATTGAGCACCGTCTGAAAATTTGAGTGAGAGGCTAAAACGTTTACAGCATAATACTATTAGTAAGTGTAAAAAAAAAAAAAAATAGGGGGTGTCCTGGACTTTAGCTGAAACAAAGTTTTTTTGAACCACCCTAGTACCCATGCTAAACTAGTGGCGAAATTTCTACCGACATTCTCCATGAAACCTTTCCTGTATTGATTTGCAATAAACTAGGAGTAGTGGGGGATATTTAAAATGCACCGCTCCTCACTCCTAAGCATGTTTCTTCTTTTGCATTTGGTGACTGTTATTGCAACAATTTCAGGAAAAAAAAGAAAGAAAATAAATTCTTGTATTGCCAATGTATTTATTTAGTAGATTTTTTTAAAAAAATATGTCTAGTAAAGTATCTAAAAATTCATAAAACGGTTTAAAAAGCATTTAAAAAATAGTTTCGATAAAGATAATACTATAGAGATAATTGAATCTCGGCTTTTGTTGATCATTAAATCTTTCACTGAAATAAGTTGAAATTGAAGGGTAAACAAATGTAATGATTTTTAGAAAGACAAAAATTCTTGTTCTGCTCAGGAGAGGGGGGGGAGGGGGAGGCTCCATGGGTTCCCCACTCCCACTGTAAGCGCAACCGCTCTGTGTGCTCCGAGTTGTATTCAATATCTGCAACAAACTTGAAAGTCCGGCGAGAGACCAAATATGGAGAGCCCATTCAGTCCTCGTGTTTTTCAATGTTTGTGCGGTTTTTCGATCTCTTTTTATTCCTATTACGAGTGCATCTTCTCTCCCCCCCCCCCCCGCCGGAAACCAGTTTCATTCATGGAGTGGACGCGTGTTTCTGTTGCGTGAACAAAACAAAGATGCGCTGACCCTCTTTCTGACCTCGTTTCTCTCTCTGTTGGGCAATGATCAGGACTTTCGCCGGTCGAAGCGATTCACGTGCGGGGAACCACGATCTTTAGTGATGGACATTATCGAGTGGCAACAATCGAATCATTCGATTATTTAACAATCGATAATCTGTTATGACGTTTTAATTTTGAACATTCGTTGCAAGATTCGTTCGCATAATTTCGGAATCCAATGATTATATTTTTTGTGATTGGTTATAGACAGCTTCCCCCCCCCCCCACAGCTCAAATTTTTGGGAGGGAGAAAATTCGCAATTTACCGAATGTTATACATATTGTTGAGTTCACAGAAAAATGCTTTGAAAAATCACAAGTTTTAATATGGTTTATGGATTAAAAATCCATTAGGCATCGTTGGACCCGGGTTAGATTTCAACTGAAAAAACAATAAAAACTTTACAGGCGAACATCCAAAAACATTGATAATTATTGTGAACACCTTGCTGTTTAAGTTAGTAAAATTTTGTTCTTCATAGAACAACAGGAAGTAGGTATTTTACAGCGTACAAAACTAAACAAAATATACATTTTGAAAATGGGGAAAAGTTAATCTGTTTTCATTTTCCATCAGAAATAGTGCTGACAGTTAAGTAGAAAATTGGTTTATCTGCATCTTCAGAGTATATTTGTGGGTTATTGACAAGAAAAGATATTCAATTTGTTTTCATTGTGTTTAAAGCATAGAAGATCTACCTCCACGTGGTGCTCCTGGGCAACGTATCTATGCCGTAGAATGGTCTACACTACACTAGTGGTATGCTTTCTCAAGGTCTGCATCTATCTTATTGTTCTGCCCTTTCTGCAGAAGATGTGCAGAAGATATTGGCAAGTACGAGAACTTATCGGCAAATGCTGAACTTTTGTTTGTTCTTTTTCATTTTGTATCTTATGTAAAAACCTTCCTTAAGGGACACCTCCAAGTAAGAGGCATCTGTATTTAAAGAGAATTCTTTCTGATCTCACCCTCTTTGAATAGGGAACTACGTGTATTTGCCTCTAATTAAAAGCCAGTTTGATTAAGGATAGTCACAGAGAAAAAAATGACAAAAAACAACGTATAAGGGCATAAGATATAGTGAATTTACTGGAATTCAAGTTAAACTTTTTCACTAAATATTAATCGATGAAAGTTTGACACTAACATAATTCGAACAAAAGAAGTAAGATGCATTGTAAAAGTCTTGCTGAAATTTACATACAAGATGCACCCTTACAGTATTTATTCAAGTGGGTCAGGGTCGAAGAAGAGTGCACAGAAACAAGTTTTGTATATAAAGCTTGAAATGAGTACCCTAATTATAATTTACATTGTATTGCACTGTGAATTACAAGATATGAAGCGAATCCATACAATGAATTACTTCAAAATAATTTCAATATGCTATCAACACCATTATTTACCATTACCAAATACTTAATTAAATTCTAATTGATAAAATAATAATTATACTTAAAAATTCGAACAATGGTCAGTTTTATTTTATATATATTAAACATTTTCAGCATTTAATCTTAAATGTTAGTAGTTCATAAAATTGTACTGAATTAACACACTGCATCAGTGATTGGAAGTAGCGCGTTACAAGTAGTGACGCTACTGTAGTAGCTACATTAGTTTGTAGTGTAGCGCACTACTTTTTAAAAAAGAGTAGAGTGGCGAGTAGTTCGCTACAAAAAAAAAGTAGTTTGTAGTGATTTCTGAAAACTACTTTTGAATAAAGTTTCAAAAAAGAAAAAAAACGCGTTTTTAAACGAATCTGACTGGTGCAAGTCTTACGCGAGTAAAACTTGCACCAATCAGATTCGTAAGACTGAAAAATACAAGCTGACCTCTGATATATTATTTTGACGCCACGCGTTCTATCTGTTTGACGCCATTAGTTTGTTTGGCATAGAAACTTACACATTTTCCGAATATTCGCCTTGAATAGAGCATGGCTTAGAAAGAAAGAAACGAAGTTTTTCCCTTTCATGCAAACTTTGCCCCTTAAGCAAAATGCGTTCAGTATCAATTCCATTTGCACATACATTCGGATCTCAACTTACGCGAGGGATGCGTTTCAAACTTTAGATAAACAGCTAGCTTTGTGAAATTATGTTTCATCAACTTCATATTTAGAACGAAAAAAGTGCGGAGCGACGATTTGTACGTTAACAATCTGATGTTTCGACTAGTACGGTGCGAGGAATTTTGGCTTTCAGTGATGCTAGAAGGAAATTTCATTCACGAAACTAATATTTAGTACCCAAGAAAGAAGGTGATATAAGCCCTGCGCTTCCGCTCCGAAAATTTTCGTGTTGCGGGTGAGGAATTCGCGTCAGCTGCAAAATTCGTTTCTCGAGTAAAACTCGCTATATAGACATTTCGCGTTTGTCGAATTGCGTTGTAGCCCGAGACCACTGTTGTTAAAAATTGCACATTGAAGTAAATAAGCATTTTTAGTTATGTTTCATGTTTCAGATAATTAGTAGTACCGTTTGGGATATTTTCCCTATTTTTTTATTTTTCTTTTTTACTGATTAAATGTTGATATATTAACATATTAAAAGTCAAATATTAAATGTTGTGAGTTTTTGAGATTATTCGGTAAAATTGAAAAATGATTTTATTTCATTTTATCAGGGGCGTAAGAAAAGAGATGGTGTCCAGGTTCGGAACCCTAGCTTGAAGTGCAAAAGCAATTAATTCCTATGAAATATAAGTTCCTTTAAAATTAACTCATATAATGAAAACTAAAGTTTTTCTCTTTCGTTTAAAAGATGCTTTTCATCATCTAAATCAACTTTATGTTTATGTATGTCTATATAAAATTTAAATCAAATTAAGACTGGATTTATCTCAATTTCAAGTAGCCGAGTTACACTTCTTGAATGAAATACTATTTACTGTCGGGAAAGGATTAAAAATTTGAAACTTGAATTCCTACCACTTTTAAATCCTTTCGTGCAGGGAACATTCGTGCAAATGGTAAAAAATGTTTGGATTGACGAATCGTTTCAGTAAAGGCAAGGAAGAATATATAATTTATAGCAATACATTTGACCTTCCTTTTTGCGCGGGGGTTACGTTCCACGGAAATGCCGCGTAAATCGAAACCGCGTAAATTGAGACTTAATAGTAGTGTTAAAATAGGGTTAGGTTCTGTAGATAAAAAAATACTTCATTCCAGTGATGACTAATTGTATAATAAGTTTAATGTGTACTTATATCGATTATTATGCACAACATGCATAAAGAAAACATAAACTAATTTCGTGTTCTGTTTATAATGAAGAGCTGACTATGATAGACTTTTGGTTTTTGGCAGTCATTAAGAATTTTTCTCTCTAATTCTTTGCAGAGCATTAACGCATACGTGATCACTTGCGTCATTTCCATGATAGAATCTTCTTTCACTAAAAAATCAGAATGATCATTTCTATTGTCTAGGAAAGGCACAAAATTTTAAAGGTGAACGTACTTGGTTATGCGTCACCGAAGTCGGTATCCTCGCTGGTTTTTTATCACTCCTAAAAGCTCTTCTTCCAGTAAGTTCTGAACTGTGTGAGTTTAATAACTTTACTTCTGGAAAGAGCTCTGGGATCAATTGCAAAAAAGGTCTCCAGTGGCCCAAGCTCGATTATTAGCACGCCAAAATGCAGTTTATTACGTGCAATCTGCAATCTTTAGGAGTTAGGATTTTGAAAGAGGGGAAATTTTTATCTGTTTGCATTGCCGAAACCGCGTAAAACCGAAACTCATCCGCGCAAAATAAAATAAAGGTGTCAAATCTTAAACCGCGTATAATCGAAACCGCGTAAAATAAACCCGTGTAAAACGAGGGTCTGTATTCCATGTTCAAATGAGCCAATATATCAATCTGAAAATTTTTTAAATTTTTTCATTCAATCCTCAAACGGTGTGTATGTTTATGTTATTTATTTATTTATTTTTTAAAAAAGTAGCGAAGTAGCGACTACATTTCAAAAGTAGTTTGTAGTTGCTACATTTTGGAAAAAGTAGTTGTAGTTGTAGTTCGCTACAAAAAAAATGTAGTTTTTCCAACCACTGCACTGCATACATCAACTAAAGTACCACCGAAGAAGAGAAACCTGTATTTAAGGGACAAAATGTCCAGTCCGCCTTAGTGTCCTTTATTGAGAGGTTCTATTTTATTTGTATCTGCTACTGGAGAAAATCGAAATTGGGCACATTGCTAAATGGTACGATTTTTAAGGGTTACATCATTTGAAGCAGGGACAAGCATAGGGATATACGTGGACATTTTTGAGTTTTGTGTAAAACGCGTTTAAAGTTCCGGTCCTAGGTAGGCTTTCATTGAAAAGTTTTTCTAAATCATGCTGTACAGCAGCACCAATACCAGGGCTACTAGAACAACCTCTTGCTCCAAAACAGAGGAGAGGGTCACCCACCATTCGTACTGGTTATCGCCAAATTTTCAATTTTGGTACTTACATCCTTTTGTTTCTCACTGCCTGCTGCCTCATATGCAGATTGATTTCCTGTAGACAGTTTAAATGCACAGTATCCTTTTCTGCTTCAGATTTGTTTAGGAAAAGGGCCCACCCCATTTAACTGACATCGAAAATCTGTTCTCTTAGCTCGATCGAGGAACGCCTTTCTCCGTTACCCCACTTAAGGTAAATCAAAGACGGTGCATGATAGGCTGTTGAACAGATAGCTGCAGAGTCGGACTAATTTTGGAGAAAAGGAGTCGCTGTCGGTCATTTTTCCACTAAGTCCATCACTCTGCCAGTGCTAGCGGAGTCGGAGAGACTAATTTTGTGGTAAGGAGTCGGAGCCGAAGGTTTTAAAATTTCAGGAGTCGTAATCGGAGTTAGAGTGGATCATTTTTCGTATACCGACTCTGCAATCCTGCTGTCGAATGCAATGTTTCCAAACAAGTTGGAATTTCACTCGGCGGCGGCGCGGGCGTTGCCTAGATTTGCCGTGAGTTCCATAAGCGGGCAAGAATCATGCGATCGTGTATGGGGCGTGTGACGCTCGTAGTTACGTGTTCCGTTGAACTAAAGAGTATCAACGAATAAAAGTTCGAAAAGAATTTGAATAAAGGAAACTTCTCTTTATGAAATTAAACGAGCTGATGTGTGCATCACATGACTTCCTTTTACTCCAATTTAATGTCATTTCCCCATTATTGATAATTTTAATGTGATTCAATTATTTACTCTCTAAACATCACCAACAGTGAACGAATTGAAACCAAAGTTAAAATTAAAAAAAAAAAAAAAAGCCAAATTTGTCACCAAGTTGGCGACAAAACGGCGACCAAGACAGGCGATATATCGCCAAGTGTCCGCCAAATTATAACACCACTTGAGTTTACGTTAAAATTAACAATGATTTCCCCTCAAAAGGGGAAAAAAAAACCCTTTAGAGCATCCGAATGCAACAAAAAAGAGAGGTGCACAACTAGATGCCACTAGGAGTCTAAGTACTAAATTTCAACTTTCTAAGACATTCCGTTCTTGAGTTATGCGACATACATACACACATACGCACATACTAATACGTACATACAGAGACGTTACGAGAAAACTCGTCGTAATTAACTCGGGGATCGTCAAAATGGATATTTCGGGTGTCTGTACGTTCCTAGGCATATATGCACGTGTGGTCGGGTTGAAAAATAAACTCAACATTCATTCGGGGGTGAGTAAAATGGAAATTAAGGCCGCTTTTTGAGTGAAATGTTTTTTGCGAATACAATACTTCTTTCTTTTGTAAATGGAAGTAAAAAGGCATTGACTGCATGAAAACTCGAATAAGTCTTCAATAAATTTGTCGCAAGCTTTTAAATCAGACAACTATTTTGACTCCTCGTTTGCAGCTTAAGTTGCCGCAGTTCTAAGATCAAAAGTGGTAAGTGTTTTTTTAGTGTACGGCAGATATAGGCTATTTACTTTACCGCCTGATTCAGAGTTTTAGCTCTGACTCTTATTGAAAGTCATAAAGCATAACAGTTGATCTACTCAAAAGAGAAGTGATGATGAGGAGAGGGCTTTTTCCCATATGCCTTAACTGTAGATTCTACATTGTTCTCATAGGGTGGAGCAGATAAAGTAAAGAACTGCTATCAAATATACTCGTGTATTTATCTTCTCAGTCTACCAACATATCGCACCTCGGCGGTAACAAAAGTAACACAACTCCAAAAAAAAACATTGCAGAAAAGCAAGGTTTTGCACAATAGTAGGTTTGTGATTTAGTTTCAAATATTACAATACGCGCGAGCAAAAAAAAAAAAAAAAAAAAAAGTGATGTTTACTGGTTAATTTGTGTTGTCTAAATTAGTAATGCACCCTTGGGGTACGTTCGAATAAAGTAACCATTTAACCGTGGTTAACCGGTCGATGACTAACCAGGCACGTTCTAGAAGAGCTACCAGTTGCTGAAAACTAATGATAATATCTATGGACACTCACTGCACTAACCACTGACGTCATCAAATCAACCGACCGGCGGGCGCTACCGGTTGCTCTTTGCGAATATGCCCATAAAGTTCAAAAATGATTTCTCTAAATCATGAATTGCTAATGATGTGTCACTATCGATTATATCGTCTTTACGCCATCACGCACCAGTTACGTAAGCCAACTTTGTGCAAGTTTTGTGGCAAGAAAGAGCATTAAATTTAGATTTTAAATCAATAGTTAGTACATTTTATCAAAATTTAAAATTGTGTCTCTTTTGTTAAGAGGGTGCGATACATGTGTGTAATGTAATTCAATTCCCAAGAGCGGAGGTGCAACAAGAGGGCACTGACCTTGCATCCTTCGCAGGAGGTAACTCCATAGTGGTATCCCGATGCCTTGTCTCCGCACACCTTGCAGGGCACGAACGACTTGGAGGTGGAACCACTGTTCGAATCCGCGGCCGTGAATCCTCCTTCTGCAACAGAACACAACGGATTAGTGGGATTAAAAATGTTTTAATGGATGCAATTAATAAAAATAGTTTTTAGCAAGACATAGTAAAAATATATTTGAAAAAGAATAGGGTCAGTTGGGGTAACAAGAAACATGGGTAAATGGAAACAATCACTTTTAAAGCTTGACCAAAGAGAAAAAGTGGATGAACTGGATGCGGAAACGGGCAACTTCATTTTTTAATAGAAATAATCACCGAGACTCTCTCTGTGTCGCAGCGAGATTGCGCGATCTCGCGCAATCTCGCTGCGACACAGATCCAACCTATTATAAAAGGAAAGAATCCGTTTCCGCCTCTAGTTCATCCTTCTTCTCTCCGTGGTCAAACTATACCGCACATGTGCAGGGGGCAGGGAAGAAAGAAACAAACAGGGGGCAGAAGCAAAGGGATGTAAGTGGGCGTTTTAAAGTTTTGAGAAAAACGCATTTGAAGTTCAGATCCTAGGCTTGCATTGAAATTTTTTCCTAAATCATTAGCAGAAGCTACCAGGGTTACTAGTACTATTCCTTGCATTAGCATAGAGGAGCAGTTCTACCATTGTGCTGGTTACCTCGAAATGTTTAATTTTGGCACTTTCATCCCTTTGCTTCTCACTGCCTCACTCTTATCCTATATCTATTTTTAAGCATCGAATTGGAAAATCCTCCTCTTCTCATTGATTACATATAGTTATTCTCAAACAATGTTAGAAACTGCCGTCTTCCAAATCCACTATCTTACTTTACTTATTTTTGGCTATTTATTAATTAAGAATAAAATTACTTAGCAATTATTAGTTCTATAGGGGGAAAAAAAGCGAACTAAATGATAAGCCAATAGAATAAACAATCAGTACACACAAAATAAAGAGTACTTGCCCACTCTGTTACCTTCATTTTGTAACATATAGTACACAAGTTTTTGGTAATAGTTCGGATAATATGTTTTCATTTAAGGATTATTGGACATTTAGTAACAATTATCTGATACTATCCGCAAATATACAGAAAATCAATGTCAGTCAGAACATGAGAATTTTGAAATTATCAAAATTAGGTATTAAAAATACTATAGCCGCTAGCATTTTCCGGTTTTTACAATTATTGTGTGTTAACTGCGTTATTGTACATAACTAAAATGGAACCTAAATGCATGTAAAGCATCATGAGTTCTCGTGTAAAACTGGTGCATTGTGTGAATAATACTATAGGGAAGGAGAGTACACATAAGAGGTCTCGGGGTGTTTAATGAGCAAAGGGAAAAAAAAAAAGATCGCGACTTAAATGGGAAGCAGTGCAGTGCAGTGCTTTAGTAATTGTGCGCATTAGCCACCCACAAGAAGTTACCGTCCCGGTAACAGAAAGCACAACACTGCGACATGCGTCGCAAAGTTTTTGAGAAAGTCTGCAGATTATTTCATAGTTGGAGGCAGAGGCGGCGAGTGGGGCTAAGAAGTGCAGGACAAATTTTGTTTAGGAAGTTGAAGACTATTTTAGGCTATCTTGAGTACTTGGGCGGGGGGGGGGGGGGGTAGTTTTAAAAACGCAGTTTTCGTAGTTTTGTCAAAGTTTGGGGAATGAAGAGGAGTTTTCGGGTTGTCCCCATAAAGTTTTTTTTTTTGTATTAAGTCTGATTAATAATAATAAAGACGAAGACGTTTCGACTGTCTTTGGTAATGTAAGGGCAAGGAAGGCTCTTCCTGGAAAAAAAAATCTTAAACTGTCTTAAAGACGCAATTTAAAGCCATCTTCAGCAAACTTAGAAAAAGGGATTTGAGGTTCTCTCCCAGAAATTTAGAAAAGCTGCAAACATTTTTTAAACGTTTTTTAAAACGTTATTTCAGACTTCTCTTTTATTGACTTAAGGAGAAAAGAAAGGGTTCGGAGGTTTTCCCAGTATTTTTTTAAATTTTTTTTTTGAACTGATGAGATCGTAAGAACTGAGTGTAGAACTTCCTTTGGGGACATCAGAAAAATATCTCTGGTGTTTTTTTTTTCTAAATTGGAGTCTTAAAAACGTAGTTTCATGCTATCTAGGGGGTTTCTCTTCCTGATTTTCCCCTCAAACTGAAGTCTTTACAACGGAAATTCAGGTCATCTTTGAATTTAAAGGAAGGAGGGAGTGCGCTCTGGGATTTTTTCCTGGAAAATTACTGGGAAATTTTAAAAATTGAATTTTTAAAACTGAAATTTTAAACAATATTTGGTGAAGTTAATGTTTGGGTAATCTCACCCAGGATGTTTTGAAATCAAAATCTTAACGTTGGGGCACTCTTTGATTACAAAAAAAGTGCGGGTGCGTTTGCAAACCCCCCTTGCCCTCTCCCCCGAATCGTCGCCATTGGTTGGGGGAGAAAATAAACTTGAATTTTACCGACCAAAAATTAGAAACGTATTTTCTGATATATAATCCACAGGTAGCATGTACTTGCAGTTTTTCGATTCAGTATCTTTTTTCTAGTATTTCTCGGAACCGATTTAAAATTTACGATTAATCTAATGTTATTTTATTCAGCAGATTATTTTTGGATTTTTCGTTTACGTCGCAGAATGCAGATGAAAATTCTGCTGTCGGGGTTGCAGCCAGGGAAAAGGACTCCGGCTAACTCCCCCCTTAGATCTGGCACCGTTAGAAGTCATGGGTAGAAAGGGTTAATTGCAAATAGTAAATCAGAAATTAGAACGGATATAAAGAAGACAGCACATACATACAAAAAAGAACGTCGAGTGAAAAATACAAAAAAAGTTGCCGTGTTTGAAAGATTTCGTGTTCTTATTTGTGTAAGCGCTTCACACATTTCATAACACTTTCGCGTGTGTCTGAAAGAAAGTGTTTTCACTCCGTAACAAAGACAGCAGCGAAAAGGGATGCTCTCCTCACATGCTTGTTCGGAAACGTTCCGCCCGATGGCCGTGTTTTCGAATTCGAAAATCGGAACATCTCCGGATTTCATTGCGAAACAAAATGGCGATCTTGCCGAAAGGAAAACGAAAGTGATTTCGCTTTTCTCACACGTCGTTTTCTAGTTCACGGCGAAAGTAGGTGGACCTAACCTGGAAACCGAGAAAAAAAGACCCCGCAAAGCAAAGAGTGGAAAAATGGAGCTCAAGTTTTGCCCTCGAGAGCGAATTTGATCCACTTATTCCGATTTCGGTCTTATTTACGCTCAGACCCCAATAGTCGCATTTCGGTTTTAGTTATTTGCATAAGTTGGCCGAAGTGGATTTTCTGATCCAGAGATTTCGAGCATTGACCACAGGGATGGTCATTATCTCGGACTGGCGAGTGACGGTCGCCGAGAAGTTGGTGGAAAGCTCGGCTATTAAACCATAATGACAGACCTCTCATTTAAAAATTTTCCGGAAAGGGGAGGGGGGTGTCAAAAGGTTAATGTTCAATATTTTTTATAGAGAAAAAACAACAAAATACGTCGAAAAATGCCTAATTTCATTATATTTCTAAAATTTAGGGTCCCCTGAGTGTCAATATTCAGTGGTGGAAGATGTTAATTTTTTTTATTTTTATTATATCATAAAGTTATATTAAAAACTGTTAAATAATATATATATATATATATATATATATATATATATATATATATATATATATATATATATATATATATATATATATATATATATATATATATATATATATATATATATATATATATATATATATATATATATATATATATATATATATATATATATATATATATATATATATATATATATATATATATATATATATATATATATATATATATATATATATATATATGTTTTCCAATTGATCATATTGATTTTGAGTTAACCCATTTTTTCAATCTATATTCATTTTACTAGTGATGTGACGGATATCCCAGAGGAAAAAAAAAAGATCTGTATCCGTTTTACCTTCGGTGAATTTTTAATGGATCTTTTAGTCTTATATTTTATTACATATTTGAAAAATTACGCATGGGTAACTATAAAATACAATTAAATTCCATTTGAAATAGTTTTTATTTCTTATTTAAAAAAATATAAGATATCGTTTCAGCAATCCAATAGTCGATTTTTATTGATTTAGAGAGGGCATTATTCTTCAATTTAGCTTTTCTCGAAGAAAAAAAAAGTGAGGGTCCCCTGATTGCACAAATGACGGGCCTGCATAAAGGTCAATTTTTCAATAAACAAGAGCCAGAGAGTTCATCCCTTGTTTTTTAGGGGATCGTTTCGGACTAATGAATGAAGGTTCAGCAGTTGGTTGGTAGGTCGAACTATTGAGCAGTTCAGAACTATCAAACCATAAGGGTAAACTTTTCAATCAGAGTACAGGTTCGTCTTTTTAGAAACTCAGGACACGCAGTTGCTCCCATTTCTGGCTTGTAATTATGTATGAATGCACACAACGCACACAAACGCATATGTAGTACATTTTGGCTTAGTTATTTGCGTCGACCGAAGCAGATTTTTTTTATCAAAAGATTTCGCTCTCTCACCACGGTGGTGATCATTATCTTTCACTGCAGAGTGGGTGTCGAAGAGTTGATGAAACACTTGAAGTTCATTCTTCAATATTCGAGTTGAACCGAACCATTGCTTCGGTCACTCGTCTGGTCAGTGCTAATTCTGTATTAGCTACCAGTTTGTTTGGCACTCTTGGCTTCCTTATGAGGTTTACCACCTCCAGCTCAGTCACTCCTATGCCGGGCTGATGAGTGCTAATAAGAACGAAACTGCAGTCCTCGGCTGGAATTGACTGAGCTGGCGATGTATTTCATGTACTTGAACAGGGGCGGCATTTCAACGTTTCATTTGGGGGGTCGAGTTTTTTAAATGTGAGTTATCTCAGTTTGGATTAAAATACATGTTGGTTAACAAGATAGGATCATAAAATGGATTAGGTATTTATAAAAATAAGGCTATTAAGAGAACTTAAATATTAATTAATATAGTTTTATTTGATCATAAATTTTTCCTGAAAATATTTTGATATTAGTTTTTACTTTTCAGAAAGTTTTAATGTACGATTTTTAGAATCTGGAAATCGTGTTACTTTATTCCACCAATATGCAATGTCGTACTTTTTTGCCAATATAACTAAAGATGAAAGTCTTGTCCCATTGTGCTCCGAAGATAATTTTCTAACCTCCTAATGCTCAGAAATGATCTTTCACAACTAGCTGAGCCAATTGGAATGGTTAAAAAACAGTTGAAGCTACAAAGTTAGAAAACACATCTCTTAGATTTTTCTCTTGAAAATAACCCAGGTAACTTTGAATATTGTGCTATTCTTCGTTTTTCATCATTCAATAGTGTAGTGGCTATTTGCAAAACAATTCTTCTTGCTCAGTGCTATAAATTTTACTTATAATTGAAACATTTTATTTCTCCTTTTCAATAACCTATCAATATAACATTGAGCTTAAGGCCAACATACAGATAAATCTTTACCATCAAATCTTATTTTAATTTTATTAGAAACAATCTATTATCTGATACAAAATACTAATTAAATTTTGTGACTTTATATCATCATGTTGATTTTTGTCACCTTCTAAACTCATTTGGATTTTTTTCCGCCTTTTTAAAATTGGCGCGAATTAAGATTTTTTTAAAGTTTTGCTCTTGGTTGAAATATACATCCAAGCAAAATTTATTAACTGTTTCGACTGTAGATTTAGCTGAAGCATGGACAGTCCGAAAATTAAGGTTAGCAGATTGAAGATGTTTTGATAAAGTACAAAAAATTTTTTAAACTCTCCACAATACAAACAAAGCGAATAAACATTCAAACTAAGTCATACGCATGTAAAAGGACGTCGGCTTTTCCTTGAAAGAGTCGCTTTCAAACAGTTCAAAATTAACAAGGAGGGTTTTTATAAATTTAACTTTTGAAGAATATCTTGTGTCACTCAGAAATGACAAAGTTAAAGAGTAACCAGAAAAGACATTTGTTGATGAATGACTTTTTTCAAAAATAGTGTGTCTTGTAAAAATTTTCTATGAATGTATACAAAGCATTGGGTCGCTGAAATGTTTTTCTACCAAAAGGAATCGGTGTTCTTTCACTAACTAAATATACGTTTAAAATATGAGCGTAACAACGTACGCAAAATACTAAGGAATTTCTTGTAAAATCGTGCAGCCACACCCCTGGTCCTCTCATAACACTAAACACACAAGTATGAAATATTTAGTCCACACGAGGAGATTACTTTTTTAGTTGAAACAAACTGTGATTCTCCATCACTTTTTTCTGCTCTGAAAAGGGCTGCAAATGATTTACAATTTTCTAAGTTACATCCAAATAGCAAAATCCGCTTGTGTAGTAGTAATGTCTCAAGATTCATTGACTATTATAGAATCAGTGGGCGTGTTTTGTAAAAAAAAAACCTTTGGCATATCGTCGCGTCAGGGCAACAGTAGGATATCTTAGTGTTATTTCTGGGATTAAATGTCTTAGTGTTGCTCTGAGGCGACGATATGGTCGCTGATTTGCAATTTACGTAAACTAAATTTGCCCATTTCTTATCATTCTGTGCAAAAAATTTGGGAGTGCAACTGCCCCCTCTTGCTCCCCCTATTTGCCGCCCCTGTACTTGAAGTTCAGTTTATCAAACCACAAAGGTCAACTTTTCAACAGGGGGGAGAGCAGATTAGTCTTTTTTTTAGGGGGAGGGGTGGAGTTAAGGGCAATAGTTCCTACCCATAGTTTTTAATTATTCACGCATGCATACGCACGTATTATGTATACACATCCTTTCTTTAAAGATTCACTTATTTATTTATTCATTCATTCACCTATTTTTTTGTTCATCATTCACTGTTTTATTCACTCATTAATTCTCATATATTAAACAATTTATTCACTTATTTAATCGTAATTGTTTTACTATCTACTCATTTATTCTTTGATTATTTTAGTTACTCATTCATTAGAACAAAAATATTTTAAATATTCAGATAGAAAATATTTGCATAGAAAAATATTAAATTTTTCACTTTGAATAAAAAGAAATTCAAAAATTTTCGCCTTTTTTCAATACATTGTTCTTCTTTTGAACTGAATTTTGTAATTCTAATGTGAACTGTAATGTTCAAAACAAATTTTTAATTCTTTCATTTTGAAAAGTGTAAGCCATCTTAACTGTTTTACTTTGCCCCTCATTCCCCTAAATTAAAAACAAAGAAGATGATAAAACTTGTTTACTTCGTTCTTTTCTCTCCACCAGTGACAAAGTGTCACACTTTACCTTACTCTTTCCCCTCCCCTTGCTAAATGACACACACATTATGGTTCATAAACAGATTGTTATACAGAAATGTGGGATGTCACACTTTCTGTTACCCCCCTCCCATACCTTGCCACAAAGTCACAACTTCATGAACCCCTCCCCCCCCTCCTTCCTAAAAGCGTGACATCATTTGTGAATGGCCCCTAACAAAGTGCCTCAGTTGAATTAAAACTCATTCTCAATGATGCGGTAAAGATTGTTAATTTTATGAAGAAAAGATCCTCAAACTCAAGAATTTTTAAAGTTATATGCGAAGACTTAATGAATCTTCACACTTCTTTCCTTCTGTTACACACAGAAGAGAGATGTCAGTCTCGCGGGAAACAGCTTAGAAGCAGCTGTATGAAAAGAAAAACTATTTTCTTCAATGGGGTCGTTTCCGAAATTTTAAAAGTATTTTTTCTGAAAGAGCATGCTTAAAAACATGGGATGTGACCATTTTTTAAATAATTTGTTTAAGTTTAATAATTTTAAAAAATTACTTAAATCGGTGCACTTTCATCGTTTAACGCTTCTACCGATGACATCACAAATGATGAAATGCCATTCAGTGTTGCCATTCACAGACAAAAATATTTAATTCGCATCTTTACTCACGTGTATTGGCAACGATATGGTTGATAGCAAGCGTAGAGCGCAATTTAAATTCGCTTGTTGATTATCATAATGTGGAACCGTGGTAGAAAGATGCGCCGAAATGCATCATTTGTGACGTCATCAAGACCAAGCCTTGTTTGAAAAATCGGACATTAAAAAAAAATTATTAAACGAGCTGATGTGTGCATCACATGACTTCCTTTTACACCAATTTAATGCTATTTCCCTATTATTGCAATTTTAATGGGATTCTCTCTCTAACTCTTTAAATATCACTAGCAATGGCCACATTGAAAGCAGATTTAAAAAAAAAAAAAAATCGCCAAATTTTTCGCCAAGTTGGCGACAAAACTTGGCAACCAAAAGACTGGCGATATATCGCCAAGTGACCGCCAAATTATAACACCACTTGAGTTTGCATCGAAATTAACAATGATTTCCCCCCAAAAAGGTGCAAAAGACCCCTTTAGAAACACCCGAATGCAACCAAAATAGGAGGTGCACAACTAGACCCCACTACGAGTCTATGTACCAAATTTCAACTTTCTAGGACATACCATTTTTGAGTTATGCGAGATACATACGCACATACGCACATACACACATACGCACATACACACATACGCACATACATACAGACGTCACGAGAAAAGTCGTTGTAATTACCTCGGTGATGGTCAAAATGGATATTTCGCGTGTCTATACATTCTTAGGCACTTTTCCGCATGTGGTCGAATCGAAAAAAAAACTCAACATTCATTGGGGGTGAGCAAAATGGAAATTAAGGGCGATTTTTGAGTGAAAATTTTTTCGCGAATACAATACTTCCTTTTTTGTAAAAGGAAGTAAAAACAACTGTTGGGAAAATAAAAATATTTTCTAGGTCTATGTTATATTTTTTGCTTATTCTATCAATTTCAGTGACTAAAAGTAGTACTTTCGACTGAAGGAAACAACTCCATTGAATGGAAACTTATTATTACAAACAGGTACAAACTTGATTTGTACTTAGATACAAACTTGAACCTAAGCTTCTTATTCCATACAGTAAGAAAAAAAATTTTTTTTCGAATTATAATAGATTAAGAAATACACCTTCCTCCCTAAGAAAACATTTTTTTTAAAAGTTGCTGCCACATATGAGTAACGATCAGCCAAAAAACTGAGTAAATATTTTTGCCATTAACCATGACCATAAACCTCCCATGGTGCTTTTCTCAGAATTTCTTTATTTAAGAATGACAGCATGTAATGATGAGGCTCTACTTTTTACTTCATGCTATAGACCAGCGCTTCCCAAACTTTATAGTCAGCGGACCCCATTCATGAACAAATGTTCGATGCGAACCCCTGTCATTAAAGCGCATAGATATTTGATTTGTAGTTTCAAGTTAATTGATTTTAATTAAATATTAACCAGCACCAATTAGAGGGGAACATCACTATAATAGGTAAGTAGTTACGTTGCTTACCTTGACTTGCAAATTTTGGAGAACAAAAATCAAATTGGACAGGCAGATTAATCAACATTAATCAACACAGGAATTAAAATTCAAAATTGAACTTCGAGTTATTGGGAGGAGTTAGATCATAGCTGGCACAATTTGAATTTATTGAGTTTATTTTTTTATATATATAGCAGGAGTCGAATATCAGGCTCAGCCTCTACACAACTTTGATATTTAGCTTTATAGTAGCAGCATAGGTTGAAAATACATATTTTAATAGGTAGGTTGTATCAAATGGAAGAACACGCTTTACTTTGCAGCGAGCGGTTGATATTTTTTGTTTTCCAGATAAAACCCATAATGAGGGCTAAGTATCTTGAAATGTAGATTTCAAGGCGAAGTCTTATGTTGTCTATTGAAAATTCATATTCACATGATGATAGACAGCGTGGTTTTGTCGAAGCAGGAAACGACTTGATTACCTATGCATGATCTTTATTGCAAGATTTAGAGAATTAATGCTCAAAGCAGACCTGTCTTTTAGGGGGTCGGTGTGCGAGGCTGACCCCTGGCTTTGAAAAATTAATATTTTCATAGATAAGTGAGCGTGGTTTTTGTTGCTTTCCGATTAAAATTGCATTGAGTTTCTTTACTCCACCCGCGTGAAAAATTCGAAATGACAGATCTAGTTCAAAGGACATCCCCATACTTTGAAAGTGAAAATTCTGGTTTTTGAAAGCATTATTTAAACATCATTTAACGTTGTTCAATTTTTTTTTTTCGAAGTTTCCAAACTGTTGTCCGCGAACCCTTGGGGGTCCGCGGACAACAGTTTGGGAAGCCCTGCCATAGACATAATTAACACACTTTGAGTTCCATTCAATTTAGTGAGTACAATTAAGAGAGAGAAAGCTGATATGTACCCATTCCACCCCCCCCTCCCGCATCCCCCCTAACCATCCTTCGAATTTTATGTTCAAAAGCATGAAACTGGATTACAACCACCCTAAAAATAGCCATCCGGAAATAGCGGTGATTTTAAAACATCAAAAATGACGGAACTGCAAGAGGTCCCTCCTCCCTCAATTTTTTTCTTGAAACGAATTGTTTTCTAATAGTTCAGCCCCTCTGTAACCAACATTACATTCATTATTAAAATAGTTTTTTCACACAAAAACCCTCGCTACAAAACAGACCCTATGAAAAAAAATACATATGACTTAAGAAGTTTTAAACGAATTTTCGTTAAAATTGTAACTGTTAATTATCGAAACAAAGAAGCTTTTGTTTCCTTTTGAAAAAGCTAGTTAAAATTATCATCTTTAGATATTTGAACTAAGACACGTTTACAAAGTAAAACAAAATTCTTTTTATATGACTGCTTCATAATGTCTTCATAAGAGAAGATTAGTAGTGAATGAATAATACTTGTTTCCCAAACACACTCATTTTAAGAATAGTAGAACGAGGAGCCTACCCCCCCCCCCTTCTTGAAAAAATACATTGCGAAGGGAACGGGCCCCAAAATGTTTAGATCCGCCACAGCCCCCAAGTGAGCAATGGCTGATGTGATGCAAATTACAAAACCTTCCCTCCTCACTAATTTCAGCCCACTGACAGAAGTAGATGATTCCTTTGCAGAGGGATTATTATCCTGCCATTCCGAAAAAGAATTGCTTTCTTCCACCGCGAAGTTTTACCGAGGGCTCATTTCCAGGGGAGGGCCCCCATCGGGGCCTCTCTCCAAATGATGTCCATTTGCGGTCCAGATCAGAGCTTCGGTGAGATAAATGGCACTAAAACAAAGGGAGCGGGGGTAGGGGGGAGAGCATCGGTATCACCATCCGTAAATCTGACAAGTCCACTGGCATCAGCTGCAGCTCATCATTCTCCCTCCCCTTCGGCGAGCCGATAGACTCCTCAAGGTCGGTCATTGACCCCTCTTCAAGGCCAGCCGCTTTCGCTCTTTTCCCGTCAGAAAAAGTGCACTCTCTTCTCCACCGCGTTCGATCGCTCCTAAACGATTCTTCTCATCGTTCCTTTGCCTCGGGAACGCGGAGAAGGAGATTATACTCATCTTTTGTCGATTTTGATCGCTGTGATAGCCTACCCGTGTCATACAAAATAAGCGACTACACTGTGATGTATTATGTAATTGTGCTTGTGTGTAAAATAAAATAAGGTTTGAAAGCAAAGATTGAAAAAGAGGAATGAAGTAAACAGCAGAGCGGCTCGAACTTAAAGTTTTGGAAAGGCGGAAATTGTTGATTTCCCGAATGGAACTCCAAATTTTGCAAAATGAAACTCCAAATTTCACCGAATGATGATAACTTTGCCGAATAAAGAAATTTTTGGAAAGACACAGTGACTTCCCGCCAGGGTCACGGGGGAAGAGGGGGTCACCCACCGGGGTTCCCCCCTGGAAGTGAAGGGAAACTCAGTTTCAAATGTGCATTTTTCCCATTCAAAAATAGACACAATTGTTTTTGCCGGTTATAATCAAGAACCTCGTCAAAAAACTTCAAGTGCCCCCACCCAAATGGGCAATAGTTAATACTAGTGGTACCCGCACGGCTTTGCCTGTAGTTGAAAATTAAAAGGTCATTTGGTTCGCCTGTATATTTGCAAATAATGGATGATGAATTTCTCGCCAATTTGCTATGTTCATTTGCTTGCCCATGTTACGGTTCAAGGTTTGTTGATTTGGTAATGTACTCTTTCACGTTGTGATAATTTGCTCGGTAAAATTTTCTTAAAATTGGAATAGAAAAAGAACAAAATCGAATTTTCGAAAAATTGCTTCGAGGTGCACACCCCATACTATAAACTGATTCTGTGGCAAATTTCATGAAAATCGGCCGAACGGTCACAGAGATCCTGACAGAGATACTTTTACCTATATTATTAGTAAAGAAACCTTAATGTAATTAATTTTAATACTTAAAATAGATGTGGAACCACTAATTAAAAGTGAACACTCTTTTTAGATGTCCAATAAAAAAGATGTGACCTCAAATATTTGAATCTTTAGAGGGAGAGAAAGAAATTTGCGAATATATGCCATATTTGGAAACCTATCTTTAAAGTAATAAGTTTAAAAAGCAGTTTAAAAATTTTTTAATTTTACAAACTAAGCAGCATGTTACAATTGAGTAAATGCATTCATACTGAAGGAAATAATTCTAGAATTCCAGGAAATCTTTCATTCTTCATTTTTTACTATAAAAATTACGGAATTAATTTTCATGCAAAAACTTTAATAATCAGGAATCACCCCCCGGGTCACTCTACTAATTCTACTGTGAGAAATTAAAGCGCTATATCTTCTAATTTTTCTTTTTTTTTTTTGCTTTTTTACTATTTATTGTACTTAAGCTTTACTGTACAAGCTTGCTTATTTGGTTTCCGCTGAAAATAAAGCTGGAAAAAAAAAAAAAAAACCGTCAAATTAAAATATTTCCCTACTCAAATCGCTTTTTTTTTTTTCAAATATCTCAGAAACACATTTCTGCAAGATACTGCGCTTTACCTTCCCAATGCAGAATTTATTTCTTTGATTTATTCAATATTTACTTTTATTTATTTATTTATATATTTTTTTTAAATAATTTTTGTATGGGAATGTGGGGCAAAGTGAAATAGGGAAGACGACTAAAGCTTTTTCAAAATCAACAAATTGGAAATTTGCTTTGAAAATTACAGTACACAAAGAAAGAGGATTGTATTTAGTAATTAAGCTTGTACTGAAGCAGTATTTTTACTTTTTGGCAGTAAATTTGTGTTTTCAAAAAAAAAAAAAGAAGTGGAAAATGTTCACTTTTTTTCCGGGGTAAAGTAAAAAAAAAAAAGATTTTTCCAATGAAACATTTCAATTCGTTTTTTAAAAAATGTTTTTAATTAAAAAAAGTAAATAAAAGGTTGAATGAAAAAATGAAAAGATAATGAAACAATAAACGAGTAATGAAAAAAAAAAAATAAAATAGTAAATGAAAAAAAATAAATGAGCGAATAAAAGGGTGAATAAGAAAATAAGTGAATGGATGAATAAATAAGTGGATTACTAAATGAAGGAATATAAATGAGTTAATTAATAACTGATTACGTTCAAGTGATTTAGTAAATGTTGAGTAAGTAAACGAAATTAACTTTGCCCCATCTACTTTGCCTCGCATGTGCTTGACTAATTATACAAAATATTTAAAACACAAATAAGCCCTACATTGACTAAATAAATATTGCACCAAAACTAGGTCTCAATTAATTACTTAATAACAAAAACTTTATTATTTTATAATTTCAAAAACAATTACAACAAAATATTACAATGCGAGTACCAATTTTTTGAAAATTGCTTGCATTATCATAGGAGTGAACAAAAAATGTGCTGCGGGGGGGGGGGGGGGGGTTCGTTCCAAACGGGCCCCAAAATTTCTGTTCATGCACCTGTATACATACATACATATATATATATATATATATATATATATATATATATATATATATATATATATATATATATATATATATATATATATATATACACACACATTAATTAGCCTATCTTGCCACAAACGTAAAATTTGTTCGCACAACAAAAGGAGAGGGGGCATACGGCATACTAGGGTGTTTCAAAAAAATTTGCTATTTTTTTCTTCGGTGGTACTCCCTCCCCCCCCTCCCCCGGCTGGTATAGACTACACGTGCTCCTTCATTGTTAAAATATTACCAGATAGAAGCGTAAAAGCAGAGTAAATATTCCACCTTTTCACTTTGCTCCACATTCCCCTACCACAGGATATTTCAGTGTATTGCTACCATACTTGCTTTTCGGAATCATTTCAATGCTTTCAGTTTTTCTAATGTTTACGTTTGGCAACGTGAAATTCTGTTCATATCTGGAATCGACATTGTTCTGTAATGACCGTAAGAGATTAAATCTGCTCTAAGTGTGTAAATAGTACATATATTTAACTAGAGTTGCATACTTTTGCATAGTTAAGACAATATTCTCTCTGCTTAAGGCTTTAGGCGAACGTGGCAGCTATAACATTTCGAGAGATTGGCCAGTAAGGCTTTTCTTGAATTACGTTTTCTATTAGACCGTTTGCTGTCTCGCGGTGCTCACGAAATACACCATTTTAAGAGATCGTAAAAAGTTACCTCATGGTTCCTCCTTCTACCTCTCCTTAGCAAAGACAAGTAACAAAAGTACCTCTACGCTCGTAAAAATGATAGAATTCCTATTGCGCTTTTCTTTCTTTAACGCAGTTTTGAGAATTACTCGGAATGCGATATTCGATGATGTAAGCAAGTCTAGTCGCTGGCTTAGTTTTCTTCAGATAGAAAATATCTCAGACCCGTCAAAGGAAGCAATGTAATGAGCCTGCTCACTAATGCATACATAAATTTCTTCGGGGGTGAGGTTGGACATAACAAACAAGAATTTTTCCTGGAAGGAGAGTGATCACAACAAACCAGAATTTTGTCCTGGGACTGTTTATCATTAACAGTCCTAACAAAGGCCGGATTTAGACTTAAGGGGACTCTAAGCTATCTCAGGTATGTCCTATGGTGGTTCAAGAATACATGCTAAAAAAAAAAGTTTATCCTAGATACCAGGACACCCCTCAATATTTTTAGACTTATAGATAGGAATATACTGAAAGAATTTTAGCTTCCTATTTCGACTGAAAGAGGGTGCTCAACCCTCTCCCCAAAACATCATCAGTATGGGAAGAGAGTTAAAAAATACATTGAATTGAAAAAACAATGTTATATATTATAATATGCATATACATTACAGTAAAAAAATTATTTACAAAACAATAGTTGGGGAAATTAAATGTTTCTAAATTTGTGACATTTTCTATGCTACGGCTAATGTTAAATTGAGGGGTCATTGAGCACCCTCTTAAAATTTGAGTAAGAAGCTAAAACTTTTACAGCATAATACTATTAGTAAGTCTAAAAAAAATAGCAAATTTTTTTGAAACACCCTAGTATGCCGTATGCCCCCTCTCCTTTTGTTGTGCGAACAAATTTTACGTTTGTGGCAAGATAGGCTAATTAATGTGTGTATATATATATATATATATATATATATATATATATATATATATATATATATATATATATGTATGTATGTATACAGGTGCATGAACAGAAATTTTGGGGCCCGTTTGGAACGAACCCCCCCCCCCCCCCCCCCCCCCGCAGCACATTTTTTGTTCACTCCTAAGTCCCTATGTATTTTACCTCTCATTTTAAAAATCTCAGGACCCCTTCAGGCTCGGGCCCGGGCCAACAGTTGTCCCTTCTCCCCCCCCCGTGCACACCCCTGTATATATAAATATACAAAAATATTATTATGCGTATACGTGACTTTTCCTCTGATATATAATACCATTTTTTTTAACCTTGCGTGCTTTCTTATGTGTGGATTGACCTTGTGAGAAGGGGGGAGGGGAGTATCGGGAGTGTGATTCAAGAACTACCTTTAAATGCAGTATAAAATATCCTCAATTTTAGGGGTCCGGGAAAAAATTGAAAAAATAATAATAATAATAATAATAATTTGAATTTTGACCTTTTGAATTCAAATTATTTTTTTCGCAATCACGTGTGTGTGTGTGTGTTTATGTGTGTGTGAAGGAGGGGGGTATGTGTGTTTGTGTGTAGGGGGTATGTGTATGTGTGTGTAGGCATATGTGTTTATGTCTGTGTGCAGGTATGAGTGTGTAGGTAGTTGTGCGTATGAGTGTTTGTGTGTGGGGGGGGGGGGAATGTGTATGTGTGTGTAGGCATATGTGTTTGTGTCTGTGTGCATGCAGGAGTGTGTAGGTAGTTGTGTGTGTATGTGTAGGTGTCTGTATGCGTGTGTGTGTATGTGTTTGCATGTGTGTTTGTGTATGAGTGTCTAGGCGTATGTATGTGCGTATGTGTTTGTGTGTGTGCGTGTGTGTGTACGTGTGTGTATGTATGCGCGTGTGTGTAGGATACGGACGCAACCTGGAGACGGTTTTCGCTAGAGGAGCAGCATCGTGAGGCGGCAGGTCGACGGTGATGCTGCAGAAGGTGCTGGCGGGAAAATAAATCGATAGGACCTCAAAACAGTCAAATAAAAGCAGTAAGCAATCGTGATTGCTCAAAAAAAAAAAAAAAAAGAAAGAAAGAAAAAGAAAAAAAAATATATAGAAAGATCTGTGGAAAAAATAGGCAGACAAACACTTTTTTAAAGTTGTATACTCTTTTGTAAATTAAGGTAATACAAAAACTAAAAATTGCTTTTGTTTCGAATAATTAATCCACACAGGGAAAAGAAAAAAATAATGTATCGTCACTTGCTCATATCGGCTTTTGGTATAGTTGATTTTTTACCATCCCCACAACATACCGACAAACACAACACCGAATAAAATATGAAATGATCAATAGTACATGTACATAAATTTCTTCAGAAGAGAAATGGTGTAGAGATTTATATTTAAAAAAAAAGCATCGAGAAAGCAGCAACCTAGCCGCTCAAACAATTGATTTTTTTTCCATTACAAGTAGTGCAGAAAACGAAAAAGGAATATAGAGAGAGAAACGTGTACTATTTTTGTGCAAAACAGATAAATAATATGCAGTAAAAATAAGATAAAAACATGCAATAATTAAAGAACTTCAAAAATACTGCATTTGAGATTAAAAAATTAGCAAGATGCGAAACACGTGAGTCATAAACAGTTATCACAAACAATATGTTACATAAACGTGAGAACAATGATTTTTACGTTTTTGATGCAGAATCTAGAAAACAGCTGAATTTGACACATTTTAGCTTTCCCCTCACATTTATTAGAAAATTTAAAATTCAAAGTTAATAACTACATTTCCCCAAATGTTCAAGGTTTTCCAAGCTGTTGAAAATAAAACTTATTTTTCCAAGTACAGCAGACTGCCGATTATCCGCGAGCGGTTTATCCGCGAATCAATCAACAATCACGAACATGTCTTTTCGCAGTAAAAAGCGAATACCAGTGCCATTTTTTTTTTTTTTTGAAAAATTGTAAATTTACACTCAGTTGTTTTTGCTTGATTGATTGATTTGATTTAATTTTATTATTATTATTATTATTATTATTATTATTATTATTTTGTGTGCGTTCTTCATCGTACATACACTTGTTTGTTATTGATGTTAAGTTCGGTTGTGCAAAAATACAAAACAGTTGTACTGTACTCTATATATATTTTCACTGTTTGCAGAAAGTGTTATGCATCAATACAGTTAAGAATTTGAGATAGGACAATTTTTACCAGATTTGTCCTTCATTTTAGTCTTTTTGCGGTTATCCGCGATTTTTATTATCCGCGGCACTTGTGCCACCCAATTCCGCGGATAATCGGGAGTTTACTGTATTTTTAATTTTTTTAAGGAACGAGGCACGCAATTTTTTCGGGAGTTTTAGCAGGGATGCCCACGAGGATTGCCTAAATTTCGCCATTGATTTTTTGAGGGAGAGGGGTAATTTGGGGACAGGGTTATTGACCATAATTGGAGGCTCTCGTAGTGAGGAGAGGAGAGCATCACCCTTGGTAGGGTTCGGCCCTCCATATAAATCGTGAGAACATCTTATGTGCAATTAAAGAGCTAAATTGTTACTTATTAAAAATAACATTAAGTTGAGGATTTTTATTAACACGATTAATTAATATGCTTTAACAATATTAAAGAATTAGATGTGGACCTCGAGTTCTTTTGTGCATCAGATTTCAGAAATCACTCTTATAATATTTATGGAAGAGCAGACGATTCCTTAGAACTCAAATCAAATGCAGTCACTTCAAGAGGGCCTCCATCCCCGCCTCTTGTCCCTGAAAGGGGCCTCAGCGAGCGTGGCGTCCCCTAGCGGGAGGTGTCAATGACCGGCGAAAGAATTCTGTAGGACTCTTTTACGATGTCATGATTTGATCTTCTCTTTGAAAGCAAGGGCCCCTCTCCAGATAAGGTGGAGGGGCCTCGTCTTACAGTCCAGGGGACCCTGTCTGGGAGCTGGGTTTATAGCCCATTCTTCTGCCCAGCGCCCAACTATAAAAATGGCGACACTTTAGAATTTCATTTATATACATAAAAAA
Organism: Uloborus diversus; assembly: GCF_026930045.1. Taxonomy (NCBI): domain Eukaryota; kingdom Metazoa; phylum Arthropoda; class Arachnida; order Araneae; family Uloboridae; genus Uloborus; species Uloborus diversus. The sequence continues at coordinate 182,709,532 of NC_072732.1, read as the reverse complement.
GAGATAAAGAATGATCTTTTCGCATTTCTGTCCTCGGACGGTGGCAACCAGGGCACTTACTTACAACACATCGGACCCAAAGTAAATCCTAGGAAAAGATGGGTAGGTGGAAATTATTAAGACTGCTGAACAAAATTCATAAGTTCTGGACATCATTTGTGCTACATAGTGAAAAGTGTTGAAAATTAAATTGATTGCGTATCTTCTCAGCTGTAATTCCAGATGCCACTGTAAACTAAACTGTAACACGTGGTTTTTAATGACGAACGAATAAATACAAAGAAAAAAAAGGTTTTCTCTTAAGCCTAGCTGGAATTTTACTTTGAATTCGTTGGGGAGTGGAACTCTTCGACCAAAGGTTATAACTCTAGCCTTAAATTTTCTTCAGTCTAACTTCTACTTTGACTTGTCCTTGTAAAGTTTCCATCAAAGTTTTAAAAAGAAACACAGGATTTCCTGACGTTATTTAAAAACGAGAGGAATGATGCATATTTACATGATTCCCACAGCTAATTTTCAATGAATTTCCTTAAAGAAAAATATTTATGCCAAAAACTTATAATCCCTCATTAGATCTTCCTAACGCTGTTTTTCAGTTCGAAAGTTTAGCCAAAACAAACACACGCCTACACATGATTAACTGGTTGCTTAAAAAACATCCAACACAACATCCATAACAGTGGCGAATTCATCATATCACAACTGCGTGGGGCCCCTTGCGACATTGGGGGACCCAAAAAAGTCCCAGGAAGAAGTTCTTACGTAGTTCTGTTCATCTCTAAGGGATCCCAAGCCTGTGAATCCGTCACTGCACATTTTTGCTGGAAGTTGATTTTTCGGGGCCCCACCTAGTTTAGAGCTTTGAACTAAAATGCAGTGCCACATATGCAGCCCTGACTGCAGGCATTTTTCAAAGTCAATAAAAAAATGTCAATTGACAGGCACAACGAACGCATCGGACCGGGAATCGAAGTTCCTCCCGCTCCAGAGGTCAATGAACCCTGTGACGTCACTTCTTCACGACCTTGAAATTCAAGAAAGAAAGAAAGAGAGAACCCGTACGGACTCTCTCTGCTTCCGGACGACAATGGGGTGAGAGAGACAGTTACATCAAATAAACAATGCCGAGGAACAAACAAACAATTCGCTTCTCTTTGACCGTCACCGGAACGGGAGTCAGGGAAGTCGTGCAAGGGTTAAACGCAAGCACCCGAATTAGCGCTTCTTCAGTTTTCGCAATCGGTAAACTGTTCCAAACGCCGGGGGTTGGAGACATTGGCGATATGCACACACACACACAAAAAGAATAATTCATTGATTCGTATTAATTCTCTTCAAAATGATCACAGCCAGAGGCATATCGAGGGGAATGGAGAGGGCCCACTCAGAACCATCGATTTTATGCCACATTGCCAATCCTAGTAATTTAATGATCCCAGAGGCAACCCGTGTTTAATGGTTACATTAGAGTGAATGAACTAATTGTTGAGATTTCAAAGCATTGACGTAGTAAGAATGCAGCTAATTTTACTTCAAGGCAATAAATTATTATTTATAGAATTGAAATGTAATAGATTTAAAACATGCCTTTGTATAAATATATGCATCGCAGTGGTTTCCTGAAAAATATCAGAGGAGGTATAAAGCTTGCGCTGCTGATCTCTACATGTTGGTTAAAGTAGGTTAGTTCAAGAAGCAGCTATCGACAGAAGTCCCATTACCCAATGGCGTGACAAGCACAAATATACAAGCAAACAAAAAGAGAAAAGAAAGAAAGACACACAAGGTGACAGAAGTCATTGCCTCAAAAGTTCTAAAAAAAAAACGACGTGCATCGCAAACCTACCTTCTCGTGGTGCACCCTGGGCAACGTTTCTGGACCAGCAAACTGCTCCACTGTTTTCGGCACGCTTCACTGCCGTCATGTTGGCAATTTTTCTTAGGCAGTTTTGCAAAAGAATACTGGTGATTTGTCACGATCACAAATAAATAATTAATGTAATTCACTCTCAGAAACAGTGATTGATACAGTAGCTACTTTGTTTTCGACAAATATTTTCTCAGGGATTTGAACGCCAATGCTTCTAATGAGCATCTGTTGTGATCAGATGATATTTTTTACGTACTCACAAGGGTATTTCTCGCATTGAAAACCAAAAATACACCTCAGAAATTTATTGAGCAATCACGATTGCTTATTGCTTTCATTTGAGTGTTTTTGAATTCCTATCATTTTATTTTCCCACCGCCACCCTCCGCACCATCACCGTCGACCGGCTCCTCACGATGCTGCTCCTATAGCGAAAGCCGTCTCCAGGTTGCAACCATGTCCTACACATACGCGCATACATACACACAAACACATATACCTACATACCCAAACACACACAAACACACACACACATGCATACATACAGACACCTACACCTACATACACAAACACACACAAATACATACACACATGCATACATACAGACACCTACACATACACACAACTACCCACACATTTATACCTGCACACAGACACAAGCATACATGCCTACACACACATATGCATACCCCCCACACACAAACACACACGCCTACATACACACACTCGTGATTGCGAAAAACATAATTTGAATTCAAGACGTCAAAATTCAAATTAATTTTTTTAAGCTTATTTTCACGTTTTGTATTTTGAATAAAAATTTAGCATCGTAGGAAATGAAGGGGAAAAAAGCAGTTGAAATTGAAAAAAAAAAAAAAAAAACTTTTTTATGTTTTATTTTATTACTTTTTAAGATTCAAAATGCGGAGTAATCTAAACGTTAAAAAAATCTTTAGTACACAACTTTTCTTTCCCGTCATTTTCCATCTTCATCCTTAGAAAGTTTATTTTCATGGAATTGATCATTATTGTCTTAACTGTTTTCGTAGCTGTAAGTGCTAGGATACTAACAAAGATATTTTGAACGATTCTACAAGCGGATTTCACGCACTGAAAATCGGAAATATGCCTCACAAATTTAGTCAAGCGTACTTAAACTCTTTGTTTATTAAATAAAAACTAAGCATCGTGGAAAATGGGAGAAAAAAAGCATTGGGATATTTTAATGTTTTATTTGAATGGTTTGTTACTTTTCTTAATACGAATTGTCAAACATTCTGATTGTTAAAAATCATCTCTTTTATCTTTCTTCAATCTTAGAAAGTTAGGCTTCTTTTTCTTTTAATGAATTTGTCTTCACTAATTTCATACATTTCACTCATCCAAAACAAAGTTTTCTCCTCTAAAAAACGTCAAGGAGTATTTTCATGCATTGGAAAAAAAAGAAGGATAATTTCTTTAATTAATTTACGAAGCGTTCATAATGAAACACTCAAAAAAGTTAGGCAGTGAAAAAGGGGATTCACTTCGTGTAGCAAGGTCTGAGACTCAGTTACTTTTCGGAAATCAAAACGAGTTTTACGTCCAATATGATAAATTTCCATTAGAACTCTAACTATCCGAATTGCTTTCATAATTTCAGATTAAAAAAAAAAAAGTACGGTGCGTAACAAGGACGAATCCAGAAATGTTTTAAGGAGGGGCGGTTGATTTTTTAACTTACCTTTTACTGCATATCTGATTACACGTGCTTCGGAAGGGGGGAAGGGTACCACAGCTTCTTTTTTTTAATCTAAAACAACTAAAATATAGTGATTTAACCTACTAGGAGTTCCTCGAACCTATTCTTTCCCTTTTCCGTTGAAAAAGGTTTTCTAAAATTGCGTTTTAGAACTTCAATTTCGTAATTATTCCTAGGGAATGGTTCGAAACTCGCTCCTCTCCCCAAACATCATCGAAGATCGTCTAAAATTGTGCTTTTTGAAACTTCAGTTTCGAAAAATTACCAGAGGAAAATCACTGAACCCATTCTCTCCCCTAACAGTATCTGAGATGATGCCAACAACTGCGTCTTTAAAACGGAAATTTTGTGAAATGTTTGAGGGAAGGTCACCATACGCCTCCTCCTTCCATCGCCAACAATTGCTTTTTTGAAACTTCAAGTCGGAAAAGTTTGCCCCCCCCCCCCCGGGAGGGAAATTTTAATCCAATTCCTTTCCTTGATGTCATCGAAAATGGCCTACAATTGCGTTTTAGATCTTTGAATCGGAAAAATTGCCAGTACAGGATCCCTCAAGAGAGGGGCGATCGCCCCCCTCGCCCCTCCCTTGTATCCGTCCTTGGTGCGCACATACTGTACTAATGTACAGTATTTGTAATTACACTTAACATATAAATGCATTGCCTCTTCATTTGGTTCATTATATATATAACAGCTCTTTTTCCTTAAAAACTAGTTTTTTTTACTATTTTAGAGCAGAAATAAATTAGAATAGACCCTTTTTTCGGAAGAAATCCAATTATCCGAATTTTTGATTATCCAAATGGGGTACGGTCCCAAATGATTCAGATAATTGGAGTTGTACTCTGTAATGGAGTGGAGAAGAAGTGATCAAAAATACAGATCCTGTCCAAGAATACTGTTATCTAAATTCGAATAATTTTCTTAGAAAAAGGATAGGAGCGGAACTCTCTTTTGATTATAACTTCGTTTTTTGACGTTACACAAAAGTTTAAAGAAGCAGTTTTCGATATGATGATTGCATGCATCGACATTACTAACTTCTGATTTTTGCATATCCAGTGCTATGATCACCATTTCCAACTGTTATCAACCCACTTCCGAATAAAGGCTTTCTCTGACGCTGCATATTCTACGCTGTTTTTGATTTCCAATTGTCTAGAGTGGAATTCTCTACTTCGCTGCTAGTATTCCACCAGGGTAGCCTGAATATTTTCCTGAAAGGATGTGGTTGGTCATAAAAAAATAAGAATTTTCTTCTGGGGGTGGTATCATACTGACTTTGCCCGTATGCATATAACACGTACAAAGGCTAGCTATGTAGCCTAAAAGCAAGAGTTCTGGGTGGTTTAAATCCCAAAGCTCCCCTCCCCCTTACTACATCCCTTTGACAATAAAACTGTCGCAGACATCTCTCTTTTAGAGCATATACTAGCAATTGAATAGAATGATTTGTCTATCTTTTCATGCATGTGTTAGCGCAAAAGACCGAAATTGGAGATTGTCGACTTGCACCGATAATTCACCGGAAATATTTGGTCTTCCACCGATGTCTTTCTCTTTGGTAAGTGAATGTTTATATTAACCGGTTAATGTCGACATTTAGCAGATTTTGGACTATCGCGGTAACACATACACCCCGTACCTTTATCTGGTGCTCGAAGGAATAAAAACTCTTTCAAAAGGACACATTTCTGTAACTAGTTTTAAAATGTTCGTAGAAATCATGGTACCTTGATGAAAAAGGATTTACTGCTGCCATAAAATTTCACATAAAAAAGTAGACAAGATGGGAAAATAAAACTTTTATGAAAAAACAATGAATTGAAACCCAATAAAAGAAACAGCGGTGCGTAATGTTTAGACGTTCCTCTAAGATGGCAACAAAGAAGACATCTCGCTCAAGAAATGCTTTCCTTTTCGTAACTTTTTTGGGTCAGCTATTCGGATTTCTGCGAGTAACGCCTTTCACCTCATTTTCAGCTCCAAATGATAAAACCCTTCCATCGTTATGACTCAAACAGGGGAACAGTGTTGCCAGATGGTCAAATCCAGATTTCCCCAATTCACTTCCAATTTTTAACCCAAAAGCGATGTTTTCTACCAAACTTCCCCAAATTCAAAAATTATTTTTCCACTAATATTTTCAGAAAATTAATCAACTTCCTCTAATATTTTTGTCTCTTAAATTTTTTTTTCCCCCAAATAGAAAAATTTTCTTATAAAATTCCCCAACTTTTTTTTTCTTCCCATTTTTGCTTTTTTTTTGTCTTCTTTATCAATATCTTTCTTTATCTGTACTAATAATAAAGCTGAAAGTCTCTCTGTCTGGAGATATCCAGACAGAGAGACTTTATCTGGGGATATCTCTGTCTGTCAGGATCTCTGTGACGCGCATAGCGCCCGATTTTCATGAAATTCGGCAAAGAATTAGTTGGTAGCATGGGGGTGTGCACCTTTAAGCGATATTTCGAAAATTCGATTTTGTTCTTTTTCTATTCCAATTTTAAGAACATTTTCCAGAGCAAAATTATCATAAGATGGACGAGTAAATTACCAAGCGATCATAACGTGGAACCGTAATGTGGGCTAGCCAATTGGCGAGAAATTCACCATGCATTATTTGTATATATACAGGGGAACCAAAAGACCTTTTAATTTTCTACTACGGTCAAAGCCATGCAAGTGCCACTAGTCATAAATACAAGCGCCTGACCGAGAAATGAGAAATAGCCAAATGTGTGTGTGTGTGTGTGTTTTTTTTTCCTACTTGCATTTACTACTCTGCTTCTGTATGTACATTTAAACTATGATTTTTGTATATATTTATCCAAGAACATTCTTCATCACACTTATTTTTACCCGTTTCACGCATCAACCAGTTACTCACGCAAAACATTAATGCGAAATTGGTAGCATAATATTCCACATAATGCGAAATGCGAATTCCATAAATTTGATTAAAGCTAAACCAACGCTGTTTGATACAAACAATGTAACTATTACTTCTTGACGCGAATCTAAATATGAAAAAAATTCTTTTTTCCTTGAGTTTTTTTCCCCCAGAGATTTTCCCCAGAGTTTTTTTCCTCCAAGAAAAAATTTTTTCCCCAAAGAATTCCCCTCAAAACCCATTTCCCCAAAATTTCCCCAGAGAGCACTAGATTTCCCCAAAATGGGGAAATTTCCCCCAATCTGGCAACACTGCGGGGGAAGAGATCGTACAGGTCCTAGCAACATTTTGTTACAAACATGTGGATTACTTAATAAAGAATGCGTAATTTGCGATTCCATTGCAAACATTTGGTTTCGATATTTCATGAGATTATTGCAATACATTGATGTTCTTACACGATTAGCTACGAGATATTCGTCTACGAGATATTCACAAAAAAAAAAAAAAAAAAAAAATCTGGAGTTTGGTTCCTACACTGGTTTTATTTACTTTATTCGGGGTTCGGTTCCACACATATTAACTGGTCTTATTTTCCCCTAACCGTCGTAGTCGTAGTTCCTCTAAAACCCGGCACGCGCATTTGTACATATTGGCGAAGGAAGAGGAGAACAAAAATGTTGTCACTTTAAAGTGTCGTAATTTAAAATTTTGGTTCAAATTTAAATTTCATAGTATTTAACATAAATGAATTAAAATTGACATTTTATTTTCACACGATCTTGCATGCAGCGGTTTTAGAAACGCCATTTTATTCGTAAACACACGGCGGAGATGGAATATTTCGGTCATAAAATCAATACACACACCAAGCGATTGTACTAGTAGTTCTGTTAGGTGCTGGTGTACAGCATGATTTAGAAAAAAAAAATCAATGAAAGCCTACCTAGGACGTTATCTTTAAACGTGTTTTACTCAAAACTTGAAAATGTTCACTTAACATCCCTTTGCTTCTCACTGCCTTACATGGTTTTTAGGGACAAATACGTATTGTAAAAACGCTCTTTTAAAAGTGGAAAATAGGATTTACTGTCGATTACTGGTTTTGGAAGCACAACACTGGAACCTATTGGTCTTTTTTTAACATTATTATTCACATTTAGCATGCATTTTATTTCTATTTATGATACTAAACCGTTAAAAATGAGTTTTCTTAAGATTTTGTTTCAAGGAACAGCATTACTCTACATTTTAATTAAACGAAATTCAGTGCACAAATTTGCAAAATAATTGCTGTAGAGGAAATTACTGCAAAATAAGACAACTATTTTTCAAATTTGTGCATTATAACGAAGTTTAATCACCATTTACAGGTCAAAACAACGGTATTTATTTGTTACTAAACGGTACTATTGTTTGTCAATTCAGTTTATCAGCGTATCCTTTGACTGTTGGCTTCATTGATTACTTTTAATTTGTTACGTCATTTTGATTTAAATTTTACTGATGTTGATTTGTTTAGGTTTTCGGCACGCAAAAGCAGGGAAGAAAACTTCGTTCTTTGATTTTTTTTTTGAGGTAAACACTTTTTATATGCTGTAAGAGTACTTATTTTTGCAAACTCGCTGTAATCGCAAAAATTTAAGCCTCGCAGGTTTTTTTTTTTTTTTTTTTTGCCTCAAATTATTTATTGCAACACATTAAGAAGAAATAAGTTCAAAAAATTATTCTATTTGTTGTTGTCTCATGAGTAAAAGTTAATCTGTTTCCTCCACACTTTCGGAAGAGTTAAGGCTGGGGTTACATTACTCCCATAGGTGATAATGCAACAAAAAATTTTGAATTTTAAAAAGAAACAAACATTAAAACAATCAAATCAAAAATCCTTTTTCTGTACTTTCCCTCGATAAAACTCTTTTTCTGCTAAAGTTTAGTCACAGAAAATTCCCCAGTTATGCAAGGGTTTACGTTTGAATTTAGTATTCCCGTAAACTCTAGCGCAAATGTTCTTTTATTTGTTGAAATTTGAATGAAGAATAGTTCAAATCAAAAACTAAACATTAGAATGTTGTGCCAGGTGCTTGAGCTTGCAAACACAAATGCATCTTCTAGCTAGCTCTATTAAAATTTCGGAAAAAAAAAATCCTGTGGGAGGGGGTAACTACCGTATTTTCCCATCTCGTAAAACCGCCAGAGTTAGGGAATACAGTGGACTCTCTCTCTCTCTATTCTGAACCCTCATGGGACCGAACAAAAATATTCAGATTATGGGGGTAATCGTTCATTATAGAGGGATACTGGAGAATGCATGTAATGTGTATTCTACTGCGTTAATGAACAATGTTCAGTAATTTGCCTAGAGAGCTATACCAGTTGCTGAGATAGAGGTGCTGAATTTTGGATAGGTGGCGAGTGCAAGTGCAATGGCTAATTCAACTTAGTTGGACCCAAACTCTTGTGTTTCTTTCTTTCTTTTTCAATTTAAAAAGTTGTACACAGCATTCAATTATTACAATACAGCTATCGGTACAATACCTGGAGAGAAAAAAAGAGTAATTTTTGCATTGTGTATTCTCATGTGTACCTTAAATGTCTTGACTACTACAGGGTGTCCGAAAAGTCCTTGACACATTTAAAAAGTTCATAGAAGACCAACAAATTGTCGTATGAATTTGCGGTTTGCACCATAATACTTCACAATTTCAAGAGTTTTTATGACATCGGAAAAAAAAGAAAAAGAAAAAAGGAAAAGGGGGGAAAAAAGAAGAAGAAAAAACGCATTTCGCAGCCAGGGTGTCAGTATATGCTATGCTTGTAATCATTGTTGCTCAAGCATAAGCATGTACTGACACCCTGGATGGGAAATGCCTTTTTTCTTCTTTTTTTCCCCTTTACATTTTTTTTTCGTTGCATAAAAACTCTTGAACCTGTGAAGTATTATGGTGCAAACCGCAAATTCATACGACAATTTACTGGTTTTCTATGAATTTTTTAAATGTGTCAAGGATTTTTCGGAAACCCTGTATTATACTTAAAGAATGGTTGGATTCTTGAATTACGCAGTTTAGTGGCAGAAACTTCTGGTTGATATTGCGCAACTGAATTATTTTATGTGATGCAGTAAAATCCAGGAAAATTATTTTTCTTCTTCCTATCTCCATCTTACCCTTAATGCCCTTAAATCATTGTGATAAAATAGTAAATGTGTTTCAAGCTTTCCAATTTCATTCATGGAAGTCCCGAGTACCGATCATGAACATGTTCAGTATATTAGACAGGTAATAATTGAACAGGGTGGAAAATAGCGTTCATAATACATAGTGTGTTCACATTATAGGGTGTTCAGAATCTAGAGAGGTTGGCTTATATATACGTTAAGTCTATGGACTTTTGCCGGGACCATCAAAATGTGTTCAGAATATTGGGGTGTTCACATTAGAGAGTGTTCAGATAGAAAGAGTTCACTGCAGTTATTACATTCGAGAAATCATGTTGGACTTAGAAGAAAAAAAAAAGAGCTACTCGTGGCGAAATATGGGACACGTGGACGATCCTAGTTCTAACGCAACACTCATTAACCATTTCTGCACCTGTCAGCTGCCATTCTTTCGAGATTTCGAAACTCTGAAATGCTCCTTTCGATCCTCCTCTTCCCTACTTTCGCAGGGAAAACCACTCTTCGCGGTATATACTGTAAGTGGGGCTCCAACACCGATCACTTAATAACCAGTTTTCCGCTTCTGGCAAAGAGAAAAAAGTGGCAAAGCAACGAAAAAGGGTGGACTTCCATCCCAGCTGCTCTTGATTTGCTTCGTTTCTGTCTGCGGGGCGTTATTTATTAAAGTTATTTATTAAATTAAAACCTAAATAATTTCACGCACAAAATTTAATATTACTACTCATAACTTTAATATGGACGTATTACCTACTATCAGAACATTGTTATAACATATACAGCTCAAGAAACAAAGAAAAATATATGTGAGATAATGTAAGATCTAAGTGAGGTTGTCATGCACCCCCCGCCAGTCACTTCTATAACATTAATGAGAGGATAATTTTAAAACTGTTATTTAAAATTCATATGTGACTATAAAATTGATAAAACTATAACTTGTTTCACTTTTTATTTATTTTTATGCACTCAACGTACATTTCATAACAATTTTTCTTTTACATAATATTTTCGAAATAATTATTATTTCTACCAAAAGGGAATGAATTAAAAAATAATTATTCCAGGCCATGAATCTAAAAAACAGCTTTTCCGACTGGAAATATACGATCTCTCTGATAAGACAACACTGATTGCATGTCTATCAGTTATGTGCTTTATAGTTTTTAAAAGTCCATTTCGTTGTCCTCAATGAGGGCTAATGAGAAACATTAATTATAAAAATTGCAGTTTTTATCTTTCCCTGGAATTTGTATTATGAGTATGCATAAAAATTCTATTAACATAGCATTTTGATAACCGTACTTGGATAACAACTGCTGTTAATTTTTAAGGATTGCAAAATAACATCTGTCATAAACTTGACGAATTTGGTGGAACAATGGTTATGTGCACAAACTAACAAGTATTTCAACTGAACATAAAATGATTACACCATTAAATATGGGTTAGACGAAAACAAGCAGCTAAATTACAAGATCTACATTTCATTACGAAAGGATTTAATCAAAGGGGTTGTAATGCGCAAATACATTCAAGACATGTATTTACATTAAGCTTTTTAAAACTAAGATTCATTATGTGTGTTCGTATGTAGACTCTTAGTTTGTTGTCGTAATAAAAGCATTTTTGGTTTTTGACATAGATAGAGATCTATGGGTGTAGAAGAAAGGAATCTTTACAGAATAAAAAGATTAAAACAAAACTTTTCTCAGCAAAAATTTGCAGGTAGGAGACGATATTAATTCCTCGGCGAAGGAGAAGAAAGGTATTCGTTCAGTGAGCAAAAGAAGTCTCAATACTTCTCTACATTATTTGACTGCTTCTGTCAACATTAAATAACTTAAAAACCTTTATGAAATCAGCAAAAAAAAAAAAAAATCTAAAAAATTTCATTATTTTTAATAAACTTACTAATCTTAAAGATATAATTTATTTAAATACTTATTAATACTTATTAAAAGAATAGGACTTATAAAATTAATTAATATGTTGCAATATGTTGTAGCGAAGATTTAAAACTACTTTGCTGTTACTATTACGTATATGATTTTTTTCAATCAAAAAATAATATAATTCATAGTAAAATTGTTATTTATATCATTGCTATTCCTTAATTAATAAAATTCAAAGAAACATTATTTGAAATTGAGATTTTTGACTTTTTTCCACTGTCCTGGAAAAAGTACCTTTTCGTCAGAAAAATTACCAATCCTGATTAAGGCGAAAGCATAAATTTTAGCATAAAAGAATATATACTCTTTTATAAATCAAGAAAGCTTACAGAAGCCCGGAGAAGGGTGAAAAATTATTGGCGCAAACGTCTTTTCTAAGCGTAAACCTCAGTAATCTTGATTTAAATTTCCCAGTGATCTCACGTGACTTCTTATCAGGGAGTCCCTAATTGTATTAGATTTGTGTTTCTCTCTCATTTAGGAAGCTAATTTGTATAAACTTTTGCACCTATTCAAAAACTTATATGACAACAAAATATATCGTTTTGTACAAAAAATAAAGTTATGGTTATCTATTTTGAAAAAGATATGAAATACATTCTCTTTAACTGTTAGGAGTTATACTACAATAAGCTCTAACAATTAATCTTTCTAAAAAGAAAAGTTTAAAATGAGTATTGTTTGGAAAATATGTAATGGTATAAACGCAAGAAAAATAATAAAATGTTGCATAGCACAAATTGGAATAAAAACTACTGCTGCAAAACATTTTCAAAACCGAACGGGAAAAATAAAGGTTTTAAGTAAGCACGATATTTTTCAGAATAAGAAGCGAGATTGCAGTCAGACCCTTCGTGTTGTAAAACCTGATGCGAATTCGCTAAGAGGTGGCTTAAGGTGGAGTAAAGTAACGTTACAAGTATTATTTCCAAAAAATGACCCAGAAAAAATCAGATTGAAATTTATACAAAGCATTAAAGAAATTTCATACATCAGATATGTTTGCACTTAAAAAAAAAATACATAAGTCATCTTTTTGTACACATTCATTAACGTTAAATTTAACAAATTATGGGGTGACGTATGTGAAAATTTACAAACAACCCTCATGGGTAGACAATGAATTTTGGGACATATGCAATTCTCAGCGAATAAGGGTGGTAAATGGTTGAATCAGTTTTCAAAAAAAAGAACTGCATTGTAAGGTTGAGCCAATCCCACAGGGTTGGTAGCACTGAATACTCTATTTGGTGAGTAAGATTAAATTAAACATCTAAAAACAGCTCGTGTCCACATGTTGTTAGTGATGTGCCGGATCGTTAAAAAAGTAGATCCGCGGATACGGATCTCAAAAATTTTTTTTGCCCAATTCAACAATCCAAGTTTAAAATTTATTACGGAAGGTATTTCCGTCATAATAATAACTGTTTCTTCAAAAAATGTCATCTACGGCGAAAATATAATAAAGACTATGATTTACTCTTTAAAGAAATCTCCGTTAAAATTGAGGGAGAGTTGGAAGGAACGGGTCAGCGCTGCATTAATGCTTGGATAGAATGTGAAAAATTATTTCTAGCTTGCTCGGCAGATGTAGGATACAGGAGCAAGAGTGTAAAGCTGCTACTGGATAGGCTAGAAATAATTTTTCGCATTGTAGTCCAGCATAAATGCAGCGATGACCCATTCCACCCAGATTACTTCGACCGACGGAATAACTGAGCCGGGAACACCTTTACAAACAGTAAATAGAGAATTTTGTCTCACTTTTTTTTTGAAGGATGCCGAGAAAAACTAAAATGAAGAATAACAGAAACCTCAAATCAATAACAAAAACTAATATGAAACTAAAAATTTAAAAAGAAAAAAAAAATGTCTCAGAGGGCCGTTGGCGTCTGAAATGATGCCTTATAATTTAAATAGGGAATAAAACCTAACTTAAACGGAATTTAAGAGTCTTTTATTCAAATATTTAAGAATTTTTAGAATAGAAAAGATCCGTTTAAGATCCGTCAAAAAAGTAACGGACACGGATACAGATCTTTTTTTTCCTCGAATATCCGCGGATACGGATACGGATATCCGGAACATCACTACATATTATGAGATGTGATCTTCTTTAAAAAAAATTATCGAACCAGTTTTAATGCTTGCCATATCTTTAAAAATGCATTAAAACAGGAACTCGAATTTTTAAACAATTTTTTTAACAATCATTTTTGGGCCCCTGAAAATTTGGAGGCTAAGCTCAAGCTTCCTAAGCCTTTTAAATAATCAGGCCCTGAGCGAGAGAGTGAAATGTCTGTTAAAAAAATCGTATGATATTCAGGGAAGTAGGCTAGTTTAATTTTGGTAAAACTTTGTGTTAATTTGTCAAAAAACGAAGTAAAATATTTTAATTTGCTTATTTAAAATCACTTTTTGTCTTTCGAGGAGATAAGAAAAGTATTTTTTGCTGCACCAATCTGGCATTTTATAAAATGCTCCAACGTTCCTAAGCACGGTGTCAAGACATTATAAACTTTCCTGGAGAATCGTGAAAACTTCCACAAGGAAACCAGGGTCTCCGGGTCTCCCTGAACTAAAATTTTCGGGAGGGGGAAATTCTTAATTTGCCAACTCAAATTCCAGTTTTACGAATGATAAAAACAATGTAAAGCATCTAAAAAAAAGTACTTCAAAGTTGCAATATTGTCTCCAAATTTGCCGAACAAAGATTATCGAATCAGGAAGTTTTTGGGAGGTCCCAGTGACCTCTCATCGAGCCGTTTCTAAAGGGAACAAGGAATTGTAATAAGCAACGCTAGGCTAGTCGTTTATTTAAAAAAAAAAAAAGGAGAACGTTTTAAATTCATATAATGAAATACAATGAAAGGAACGCTAGTGAAGAAAAGAAAAATAATAACTGATTTTCTTTGAAATTCTGATACCGGGCAAATAGATTGCATCTGCCGGAAAGAAAAATTGGGAATTGAAGTTAAGAGCAAAATCAAAAATTAGCACTTGGCAGCGGTGGGATTCGAACCCACGCCTCAATGAGACTGGTGCCTAAAACCAGCGCCTTAGACCACTCGGCCACGCTACCACTGGAACTGTTGGAGAAAAGAAGAAACAGTTTCAGAATCAACTCTCGTTCTCGCTGCCTTCTGGGTAAGTTTTTTTTTTTTTTCGTAGCGGAACTTCTCTGGCAAATGAAACGAGATGAGAGGGATGAGGAGAGAGCGACGATAGTGAAATCATGAAAAATCTTTTAAGACATATGGGTGAAGAGATAAAACGCTGAGAGGTAAAGTCGTTAAGCGCGTGAAAATGTGCTTTTCATGTTTGAAATTTTGAAAGAAAATTGAAAACTAGAAAACGAAAATTTCAAGTTTATGTGAGGAATAACGGATATTTATTCGATTCATATAAAAATAACTTCGACTTCCCCATTAACAATTATTAATAATGGAAGAGAATGGGGTTGTTTCTTTAAGTCAAAAGTTCTACTTTAGTCAATGAAATTGATAGAATAAGCAAAAGAAATAATAATAATAATAATAAGGAGCGAGAAAACATTTTCATTTTCCCAACGCTTAATTTTCAACTAATTTTTTTAAATGTCTTATTTTGAAAACAAGACGTGGTTTTTATGACGTCACAAATGATGTAATACTTTGGGGTAAGGCCCATTTGGAATCGCAGCGCGTGTTTGAGTGGTTGTCTTTTCTGGCAAGTTATCGGGTTTGTTGAGTTTTCATTGGGAACAATTATTAGCGGCACATGAATTATTTATTAAATAAAATATTATTTTTGGCTAATTTGGCAAAACCCGAAACTTTTCTCGGGTAACCTTAGCTCCGCAGCAATGAAAAATCCGATCCAAAATGGCCAAACTTAAGCTGATGCGCCGGCTTATCTATATAGCGGAACTACTTTGGGGCGCATCTGTTTACCGCATTCCACGTTATGATAATCAAGAAGCGAATTAAATATTGCTCTCTACGCTTGCTACCAACCATATTGTTGCCAACACATGTGAGTAAAGAAACAGTGAATGGCATTTCATCATTTGTGATGTCATCGGCAGAAGTGTAGACAATGAAAACACACCGATTAAAGTATTTTTTTTTAAATAATAAGCTTCGTCAAATTATTTAAAAAATGGTCAGTTCCTATGTTTTTATACATGCTCTTTCAGAAAAAAATACTTTTAAAATTTTGGAAACGACCCCATTCAGAGTTTTTCGCTCCCGGCATTTACCTACTATTATGAATGGTAATCCCCCGCCCCCCACATCTTAATTGCGGAAAAATTAAGTTTTCGTAATAACAGAAATAAATAAAAATATACCATTGTTCTGTGCTCTAAAAAGTAAATGAAGCAACTTTACAAGTTTGAAAGTTAACGAAGAAACTTTATTTAAAATTTAAAAAAAAAAAAAAACTGCAGTCACGCTTTTTGGGGTTACAAGGAACTAATTTTTCAATGCAAAAGATTTGAGCGAATAGATGAAAGCTGACATCATTCGCACTGAAAAAAGCGTTCCTTGTAACCCCAGAACATTTTGTAAACTTGTGCTCTTGTAAAGTTGTTTAATTTACTTTTAAATACATGTTATGTTCTATAAAATCACCACAAACCCACAGTAGCATACACAGTCATTTCAAAAAAATATTTCTTTTCCAAGGAAAAAAAAGTTCTCATACCCTCATAACTTTACCGCACCATAAAGAAAGTGACAGTAACTTGAGACAGTGTATGAAAGTATTTCATTATCGCATTTATGCACGTTATTTGGGCATTTGAATAATCACTATTTTTTTATTAAAGGATAGTTCAATTAAAAGTTTTTCCTCTTTAGTACTGAATGCCAAACAAAATCTTTTTCTCTGTTGATTCGGTAAAATGTTTGATTAAACAATAACTTTTTTGAGCAATCACGATTGCTTATTGTTCTCATTTGACCATTTTTGTTGTCCGTGCCTTTTTCAACTTGGACCAGAAGCCTATGCAGCACCACCGCCCACCTCTGCTGGCGGCGCGGCTGCTCCGGTTTTGAGCTACCCGCTTCTCCTGGTAGGAGGCATCCATGTCCTACACATACAGACGTTCACACATATACACACACACGACTTCACACACATACCCTCACACACGCCTACATGCATACACACAGGTCTACGCACACACAACTATGCACACGTAACCGCCCAGGAGGAGAGGCAAGCTTGGGGTGGGGTGGGGGGGACAGGAGCCGTTTCTAGAAACAATAACTCCAATGAGTAAATGAGTAGGGTCCTGTCTCAGTTCGTGATTGCGAAAAACATAATTTGAATTCAAAATTTCAGAATTCAAATTAATTTTCTTTTTTTCTTTTATTTTAATTCGATGTAACAGTATTAAAAGTATTCAGACTCATTCAGGTATGAAGCAATGCGTTTAGATTTTTTATAAAATCAAAAAATATGCAAATAGATATGTAAATAAATACTTGAGTTCGTTTTTGACTAAGACAAGTTTCCGCAATCGAGAATTTCATCCATGTGTGTTTCTAAAAGGTTTAATTTTGCAAAAATCAGTCTATCTCATCAGAAATCTTATTCATACTAAAAATCACACAGAAAAGACATTAATGAATCGTAATATTTTTTAATGAAAACCATAACACATGAAGCATTCATCGAAAAATAAATATCCTATGCAGTAAGAGATGTGCAGAAATTACATTAGATACTGTTAAAAAAACTAACATTTAAGGGGAGGAAAACTGTCCAGCTTTAAAATAAATGGTACAAAAATTTTTTAACGGTATCTTTAACATCATTGTTTTTTAACAATGCAATTTTTAAACAGTATCTTTTATGCTTTAACATAACAATTTCACATTCCTTACTTTATGGATAGCACTCGATATACTCTATAGATAGCCTTACTCTATAGATATTTTGGCGATTTTTCATATATTACAGTATAACTTTTAAAATCAATGATTCATATGTGCTATTCTTTTTGTATGGTTTTCAGTGTTGACAAAAAATTGCAAGGATAGATCGAAATTTATGCATTTTATAAGCACAGAATAATCAAGGAGTAATAAATAAACTATAAATCATAGAAATTTGAAAAGAATGGGGGGAGGGGGACTATGTTTCAAAACCTGGTTGCAATTAATGATTGCAAAAATTTTATTTTTTACGAACAGTTCGTTGCAGTTTCGTGCTTTTTAGCACTCATCAGCTCGGAATAGGAACTACCTGAGCTGGAGGCGAAAAAACTCTTAAGGGAGCCAAGAGAGATGTTGTGTTTTGATTTTGTGGACCTTCGAACTGTAGATTATAGAAGAAATAATAGTTGGAGTCATAATTATCACTTTAAACATTTTATTTATAACACTAAGATACTAATATACATCGAATAATAATTCGCTAATTTCACTCCTTTATCTAAATTTATAATTAATAGCTTTTAAAGGCAGACATTTCAAAGACTGCTCTCCAATTTTATATTTCTACGATTCATTAAGAGTTAAGAGATGGGAGAAGGGATTTGGGAGCCTCCTTCTTAGAGTAGTGAAATTGCAAAAGTCAATGATAGTGATAAATTCTTTTGAAAAAAAGAAAGAAAGAAGCGGACGCACGTGGACGTTATTTAATGGTCTATTGAAAACAATAAGCACTTCGCGGTTGCTCACAAAAAAAAAAAAAAAAAAAAAAAACTTATTAAGGATGAATTGGAAAATGGCATGGAAAGAAAAGATGAAACTGCATTTTGAAACTGCAGTCTCAGGATGTGATGACCGAGGTGTCTGGTTCATTGCATGACATTCAAATGTTATTTGAAATTTCAACTGTCCCCCCCCCCATTCTCCACGATACTACCTTTATTCAAAATACAGAGAGTAAAAATACGCTTGACTAAATTTTTGAGGTGTATTTTCAATTTTCAATGCGTGAAATACGCTTCTAGAGGCGCTAAAAACATCTCTGCATGTGATTGCATGCCATGTGACAAAATTGCTTACTTAATCGTATCAAAGAGGGAGGGGAGGATGTCGATCCACTAGCATTCCCACTACTTTCTCTCTCTCTCTCTCTCTCTCTCTCTCTCCCATTTAAACGTCTTCCTTTCCAGAAGTAAGATCGATCTTTCACTACAAGTGTGCGTAAACAACATTTTTTTTTTTTTCGTTTCGAAATAATGAGAACAGAAAAGTGCTAAAGAAGTATTCTAATTATTTATGTTTTCGTCTACGTGAATGAGTCGAATTGGGGACGTGCGATCCGTTCTTGAAAATCTGACCCTTTCTGGCCTCAATTTTAGTTTGAAAGTGAGAGAAAAAAACCTCAACAACTTGTTATACCTTTTAGAGTTGGAATTCTCAAACTATCTTGCTTGGCATCAACAGAATATTGTGATTCTCGGCTCGAAGGTGTCTTACAACTAGAATAGGGAACGATTCTTAGTGGAAATTAGAACGTTTCTCAAACTGAGTATAACGTGCTAAAGAAATGCCAATTCCATTTGAAGAGACATATCAATCGTTGCACACAAGGATGTCCCGAACTTAAATGTTTGGGAGGGCGTTGCCGAATGGAACTCCAAATTTTGCCGCTCCAAATTCTGCCAAATGATGATAATTTTGCCGACTCGTTAAACAAAATTTGTCGAATAAGGAATTGGGTTGTTTCCTTCAGACGAAAGTACTACTTTTTTTAGTCACTAAAATTGATAGAATAAGTAAAAAATAAATAAATAAATAACAATAATAATAATAACATGGAGCCAGAAAAAACTTAATTTCCTAAGTTATTTATTATTATTTTTTTAATGTTCAATTTTGGGAATAAGGCGTGGTCTTTATGATGTCACAAATGATGTACTTTGGCGAGCAATTCCATTGCCGCGCTAAATATAAACAGTTTGCTGTTAACCAGGTTATGATAATTTGCCAGGTTATGACAATTTGCGCTGTGTGCATCAGTGAGTAGCATTTCTTCACTTGTGATGTTATGTGCAGAAGCGTGAAAAATGAATTTCAATCTGCGCACCAATTAAAATAATTGTTAAAAACATTAAATTTTCAAATTTTTTTTTAAAAATGGTTAAATCCTATGTTACTTTTTCAGAAAAAAAATACTTAAAAAATTTCGGAAACAACCCATTTTTGGAAGGTAACAGTGACCTCCCATGACCTTCATCGGGCGCCCCTGGTTACACAAAACACCCTACTAAGACGCCAATTATGCTAGATCCTTGTTCCATTGCATGAACTCTATGAAGAACATTACTAGATAAAATGCAAATAAATTTTAAGCATTTATTTTGATTGATTTCGAAAAATATTTGAAATTCAAAAACGGAAAGTTTCTTGAGCTGAAAAATATTATCAAAAAAAAAATGTATCTGGAAATCTTCAAAATTTTATTACATTGTCTAAAATTAGATTCAATGTAATTCATAATGTTCATGCACGGAAACAAGGGCAAGTATCTTTGAACGTTTTACCAAATTTTTCTCAACCCTCTTTCTCTTTTTTATTTTTTATTTTTAGCTTTCTTTTTTTATTTAATTTATTTTTTAAAAATAATTTTTTAATTTATTTTTATTTTTTTTAATTCATTTATTTAAATTTAAATTTATTTATTTTTAATTATTATTATTATTATTTTATTACAGAAAGTTCTGTACCACACCAATAACATACACACACACACACACACACAGTAACTAATAAATAAATTAAATAAAATATGAACAGAATAAAATAAAATAAAGTAAATAATTCGATTTAAAAATAAATCAATAAATGAATTTAAATAAATAAATTTAAAAAAATTTAAAATCCACCCTCAAAAATTTTGATGGCGCAATTTGCACCATAATCCCCCCCCCCTGTGGGCACCCCTGTTGAGCATAACCTTCCAGGTTGTTAAGCTTCATTCCAGATTGCCCCCCCCCTTACCCTACCATCCCACTTTCGGGGAAAAAAAATACAAATGAGTATGGTTCTATTCAGTGATATTCCCATCAATTTTTCTGAGGGTGTGTTCCCAGCAGTCCATTGTGCACAATATGTGTATACATTATATACAAAATATGCCTAAAAAAGGTTTGAGAGCTTACGGCGTACATGGATTCCCATTGAGATCTTAACTTGAATTTTTTTACAAATGAGGAAAACACAAAAGTTTTGAGAACTTTTAAAAAAAATTCTTTATATGTTTTCTGAAAAAGTTAAATTTTAAATTGAAATTTAAAGTTTTGAATCTGATTTTTTAATAAAATTAGTTTTGTTGCATGTCATATTAAACAGCAATTAATGTACTTTAAAATACTTTTTACCAAATCTTTCTATCTATATTTGGTGCTAAGTTATTGTCCATGTTATGTTCAAGCACCCATTGAAAAAAGAGGGTTTTTCTAAAAATCAAAGTCTCATATATAAAAAATTTAAAAGAGATAAAAATCTCAGATTTTGGACTTTTTATGACCTTGAAGAGTACAATCGATGAGCCAAATTTCAAAGAAATACAAAAATATGATGAAAAAACTTTGGATTTTGGACGTGTAATGACCATATAGCCTTAAAAAAGCGAAACGTGTTAGTCCAAATTCAAAAAAAAAAAAAAAAAAAAAAAAAAACAGCATTAAAAATTCTGACGACAAAGTCAAGATCAAATGACCCTTTTTCAAAATAGTTTACATTTTTCCAGGAATAAAAATAATAGCAACGTAGGTAAAATGGCAAATAAAATAGAAAAGCATTCACGCCTTATTCCTCAGATTCCCAGACCCCGTTTGGCCAGAGATCTTTAAAAAGAGTTGCTTGGACTTATACGTCGAGTTCACAAAAGAAAGATATTTTCGTTCTTATTAGCAGCCGGAAATTTTGTTGCTTCAACAGAAGTCTTTAAGGAACTAGCAAGATATTATTAATAGTTGATTAGTAGTTAAAATCAAGCATCATCTGTACAAGGAAGGAACAAAAACATGCTTTACTGTTAAGTAAATGAACTGTGGAGTGTTGAATAGTCAAAGTTTTTTTTTTTTGGGGGGGGGGGGGGGCAACAAATGAACTCTTTTGAAAATTCGTGACTGCAAAAACGCACTCCTCTCAAACTTATAAGCATTGTTTTGCATAAAAATTTCTTGGATACACAAACTGCCAATGTATAGCATTTTTATACAATCACCTTTTTTAAATGACTTATAATTCCTCTATGTATTTTTATTTTAAAAAAATCTGTCTGTCCATTAATTTTCTTCTTCTTCTTCTTCAAAAAAAAAAGGCCATAAATTGAATAGCATAGTCATAAAAAAATATTTTTTATAACGTAACTTAAAATCTAAAAACAAAAAAGAGTTTTATAAACTTTTAAAATGGGCTCTGGCAGGCTTATAAGTAAAAAAATTTTGTAAAAGGCGAAAAAAAGTAAAACTTTTTGAGCCTCATCGAAAAATATTTTTGATGCATGCTACAAAATATTAAACTATGAATATCAAAATTTTAAAACGACTTGCATTAGCGTGTTCCTTGATCTCCTTTAGAAGATCAAGGAATTATGACTAGAATGACTAGAATGACATTTATTGACTAGAATGAACATTATTAATAACCTAGTTAAAATATTTCCAGATAGGTAGAGCTGCGAACTGTGTGAAATATTTTACGATTTCACTTAGTCTCAATAGGGTTGGTAAAAAAACCGTTTTTTTTTCCACAAAAAAAAACCGTTTTTTTTGGTTTAAACCAGGTTTTTTTGGTTTAAACCGGTTTTTGTTTTTTTTGGGTTTAAATACTATTTGCGAGAAAAACAATTAATTTTCGGAAGGTGATTAAGGTTCCATGTAATTAACAATTATTCAATAATCTTAATATACCTAATTTCTTGATTAATTAAAGAGATAAGAACAAAATCTTGTAACTAAATTAAATAATTAAAATAGCTTTCTGCGGGGAAATATTAATTGAAATGTTTGACTCGATTAACATATTAGTATGCATGTATATATAGACCCTTTATGATACGAAATACTTCAAGAAGTGGTTGTGATGCGGATTAAGATAAAGTATAATGAAGATTCAAGAAAAAAACTTTATAAAACCAACATAATATGAAAAATTATCGAATAAAGGTAAAAGTTATATTTTTAAGCATAATCTTTTCAAAAGAACAATTTTCATATTTTTTCTTTCTGATCTTACATAATGCTGATTTTTATATACACAATGTCGCAAATATTGAAGTAAAGCAAAATGTACAACAGTACATGATTGAACAGTCAAAAAATCGATTGCTGTTGTACGACAAAGTTTTAAAAAAAAGTGCTGCTCTATATATGACTCCGTTCTTATTTTGGAAAGACTTGGAAAAGATATCGACTATCGCTAAAACAAAGAACCAAATCAAAAATACAAAAATTGGTATAACATGGCTTAAATTACAGCTTATTTACTGGCACACATGTTGCATCCAGCATTGAAGTTTAAAAAATATTAAATGCAAACTCTTTAGAACAAATAAATGTGTAGCAAATTCTATTTCAAGAAAAAATTTTTGCCAAAAACGTTATATACGTGAAGTATAAACTTTTTTTTAAATTTGATTCAAAAAATATTATTTGTGTTCACCTGCAGAACAAATCTTAATTTTTAGGTGCAAACAATCAAGTTAGACTGTTGATTTCCTTACAAGTCAAAGTTAAAATTCCAGGAAAGTGCAAATAAATGGGCAAAAATGTCACACCCCTGTAACAGGAGTGAGCAGTATAATGAATTGCATCTACAATAAAAGATTCAATCCTTAGTAAATCTTAACTAATCATGGAAATTAAGCATAATTATGGAAGTTGACTGAAATCTGCTTTATGGCACATATATGAAATAAAAAATATATTAATATTTTTTTTTCGATTAAAGCTTGTAATACATTTTGAAGAAGCAACTTTGCAATTTTAGTATTTATCTCTGCAACTTAGCTAGGAACTTAGCATAAATGGAATTTTACATTTTTCAATATGTGTGGGGAAATCAATGTAAACCTGTAAAATGGATTTTTTTTTTTCGCTTTAAAAAAAACCATTTTTAAAAAAACCGCATGGTTTTTTTTTAAAAACCAATTGGTTTTAACCATGGTTTAAACCAACGTGGTTTAAACCAAACAACCCTGAGTCTCACTATTCTCCTTCATTAAAAGTGGTGGTTTAATTTGTATTCTCTGCCCCCCCCCCTCTTACCCCAGAGTAAATAAATAAAACTGATAATCATCAAGTGAAATAAAAAACGGTTCGCGAGTGAAGGATCCATTGAGACTCGAGAAGTTAAAACCTAGTTAAAATATTTCCAGATAGGTAGAGCTGCCAAACTGTGTGAAATATTTTACGATTCCACTATGTCTCACTATTTCATTTTGCCCCACATTCTCCGACATTAAAAGCGTTGGTTTAATTTCTATTCTCTGCTCCCCCCCCCCCCTCTTCCTCCAGACTAAACAAATAAAAGTGATAATCTTCAAGTGAAATAATAAAAAAAAAGTTTCATGAGTGAAGGATCCATCGAGTGTCGGGAAGAAAGAGAGAGAGAGAACAATCAGGGAAGGAAGATCTCTTCTGTTGTTGAAGGTCGCACGAGGGGAGGTTATTGAACCCAGGATGAGGAAGGAAGAAGGGAGTGAACTTGGCCCGCTCGCGTTCGTCTATTCCAGAGAACACGTGCGCATTCCAATGCCGAACGAGGAAGAACCGTTAGGCGGGGGTGGTCTTGCTCTCTCCTCTTCCGAGAGCATCCTTCTCTTCTTCTCCAGAAGAAGCGAGGACTCGGAGGAGGTGTTCCGACAAATCGATGGTTCCGACGGAAATTTCGCACCTAGGTGCATCTTCTGCAAAATGAGAACGGCATGCATGCGAAGTCTCATTCAAATTTCTGAGAAGTTGATGGTTGCAAAAATTGACTGAATGATTTTCAGTACACATTTTCATTCACATGAATGGATATCGAAATCGAAGATTGGTATTTGAAGCATCTGGAAGCAAAAGTACTTTTGTACTAAAAGTAAAAAACTTGGAGATAGCTATAATTGGAGCAAGCCTAACCTGATAGCGTAATAATGCTTTGAGTAGCCTCTACAATGCTGCCAGGTTAGGTTTTCCCCCAACTATAGTACACTTGGTCGGAGAAACTACTAAGGGCTGCTATACAGAATGATTTAGAAAAACTTTTCAATGAAAGTCTACCTACAGTTTGAAGTTTGCCTACGATTTACTCAAAACTCCAAAAAGTCCACTTACATCCCTTTGCTTCTCAATACCTCATTCTGTATTATATTCGACTTCTAAAGTTTTTACGACTATGATTTAAAAAGCAAAAACTAAAAGCAACATTTTTATAGCAATGCAAGTTTATGTGCTGCCTGTAGCGGAGACGAGAGGGTATTACCCGTTACCATAAAACCAGTTTTTTTTTTAAAGGGCATCAACAAAGTAGATCAATTTTATCTCCCCTTGGAGAACAAGGATTTGATAAACAGTGGTGTTTGACATTGAAGCGAAGATACATCCACACATACAAGTATGTAAATTTAATATAATGGAAAATCCGTCAGGAACTAAATGAGTCTACCCTCTCGATGACAACATAGTTTTTCTAACATCGACATCGGCTAAATCATCTAACCTCGATTTAGGCTGCAAATTATTTGTAATTTACTTTTTGAACAACTTGAATAATTTTCTAAAAGAAAAAAAAATGTTTTTATGAAAATAAAAAGCTATTGATAACATCAAAATTATATCAAACTCATTTTTGCAGCTGCTATGCGATGGGTTTCAGTAAATTCTAACTCACCAGATTTTTTAAAAAAAAAATTCCTGCTCTTTCTTCTTATGGTCCAAACGCAAGAGAAACAGTTTATATAAAACTGAGTTACAGCATAACTACCCTCGAGCTTGAATAAAAAACTAACAACATTGATAAAATAATAAATAAAGTAAAGATTATTTTTAGAATACTTAGCAATGGCACTTACTTTTAAACCTTTCCACGTGAAAATATTTACTTTCATTAGATGCTAAGAGCAAAAAAACATTAAAAATTTAAAAGGAAAAAAAATCTATAACTTACTTATATTAAAATAAAAGTGTTTCTGTATCTCTTTCTTTAGGGTGAAAAAAAAAGCGCTTCGACTTGACATTTTTCAGTTTTTAATAATATTTTTTTTTTTCTATTTTTTGGAGGAAAAAGAAAAACTAGAACTACTTAAACCATGTATCCAGTTTCAGTAATTTTGCTGAATTTTTGGTGCTGAGAAGTGGTGTTTGGTATGTAAGTGGTTTTTTAGGTACAGAAAGTTTAACTTTCTGCCGTAAGCCGTTGGCGCTAATACTCAAACCATTATCTTCCATTTTTTAATTTCAAAGTACTTTTTTCTGCACATTTTCCCTCAAATGCTCTTTCTGATAAAGTTTGTCAGTTTCTCTTTTGAACTGTTGAAAGCTTAGAAAAAAATTCAAAAGAAAAGAAAAAGAACATGGGAATGAGGTGTTATGGCCAAGTTCTTTGGGACATTTTTTTTTTCTTTCTGAATCGTACAACTGACTTAAAAGTTATTCAGAGGTGACATGCACACCACTGATATGTGTACATTTCTCCAACACCCCACTTTTCAAATTTTTATTTTTCAGAATTTATGTGATTAATTATCCTGATCTTTTTCTGCTTTTAGCAATAGTTTAGTGATATAATAAGCCTTCTTAAACTTTTTTTTTTTTTTACTTTTACTAGAAAAGAGCGCTTAGCTCCATCTGATTCGGACCGAAAACACTTTTGCCATCACAACTGGAGTAAAAAAGCACTCTAGCTTGGTGCTTATCGCTTAAATCCCCAAATCTCTCCCACTTGTATCCCAGGGACGGACTGGTGTGGACCGTTCATTACCTCGTCGTAATCTATTTATTTCTACCAAATCATTAGCATGAATCGAGCAGAGTCGTTACGTTACGATTGCCAGCTTAAGTGTCGGGGAAAGAGAACGCGATCCGCAACCTGAATCGGATGTGGGTATCGAGAACGCCGCCCCGAGTAGATCGAGAAAGTGGCCGACCCTGATTGCCACTTCTATAATCCAAGACACTCGGATTGACAGCTGAGCCATTTTCGGGAAAAGGGGGGCGTGGCCGGCACCTGATCGCAGAGCGGCTACCAAAGATATTCTTTGCGGCTACTATGAGAAAAAATCTTTTAGGGCTAATCAAATCGTAGCATAATCTGAATCTGCGTTTTAGTAGGATAAGAAGTTAGTAGGGGTGTTCCCATAGCATATACTTCTTATACGCCGTATACTCTAGAACACTTTTCAGACACACAGCGTATACCCTCAAGTTTCAAAAATTTTCAAGACAATTCAGATTCTATCATCGGATTTTTAAATTTTTCTAAAGCAAAAATAATACATTTATGTTAACGACATTTGCCTACAATGAGCCTTATATCTTTATATTTCTTAGTCTATCTATACATATAATAAGATAAGATGTTTGTGTGTGTGTGGCGCGCTTCCCGGAAAAACGGTAAGGCCTAGAAAGGTGAAATTTGGTATACAGGTGCTGTTTTTGCCAAAGATGTGCACCTCGGGCTTCGATTTTTGATATTTTAATTAGAAAAAAAGTTATTTAATGTGTTATGTGTTTTTTTCCACTTTTTAGTACTTTTTACCTCACAGGCCCCGAACCAATTGTACCACACAAATATTTTTTGTACTATAGTGTAGGAAATTTAATTTTAAATATGGTGAATGAAAAAATTTGAAGATAGAGCAATTTTTGTATTTTTTATGAATTTTTGAAGAAACCTTTAATTTGCATTTTTTTCTGGGTTTTATTTTTTTCAAATATCATCCTGCGAGAAGTATCAAAGCCTCATTTCTAAAATTTAAGTTGGTAATAGTAAAAACATTTTGCCCTCTTCAAAAGAAAAAAGTTCTTAAAAATATGCAATAGTTTTTTTTTACATTTTTTTTAATGCTGAACACTTTTATGTCTTTCCACGCATCGGTCGAAAAAAGCGTTCTTCAACCTTTTATGCTTCTGACGTCACTACTTGGATTTCGATTCGATATTTACGATGGAATCTTAATCGCAAACAATGTTAATCTTTTTTTTTTACTATACAGCTTACTTCTACATTTTATGACGTGATAATCACGTGTTTTTCCGGCAGCGCTTGCTTTTTTTCTTTCCTTTTCTTGTTTTATTTAGGGATTGCATTTATTTCTTTTTCCATCCCCCCCCCCCAAACTGAACGTTTTGCTGCATCTATATTACGTTACATTTCATAGTTGTGCGCATTTAATTCAATAAAAACAGTGATAATATTTTTTTCTTTGTCAAACGCTACTTTTTGCATACTACGAGGAATTTTGGAGATAACTTTTTTTTTTTTTGCTCTACTGAAATAAAAAAAGCAGTTTTTGAGTGATCTTTGTTTTTATTAGGAGATAGGCGGGGAGGTTAAATTAAATAGAGATGGATAAGAAAATTTAGAGATAGATCGTAAAGGTAGATAGCCGCCGAAGGCGGCAATCTTGGCGTAAAAATGTGAATGGCGCAAAAAGAGATAGAGATGGATTGATTAATACTGCTGCCAAATTTAGGCGACAAAATTAAAATAAAAAGGTAATAGAAAGGCGAATGGCATAAAAAGGTGAACCAGCTGGTCGCTGCAGATGGCTAGTACTTAATAAATCAACGCCTTTTGAAAATAAGCAAGGAGTACAATATCATTTGCTTATCTTTATTCAATCTAAAGGAATAGTGAGTACAGTGGTTAGTTAATTAAAGTTAATTTTCGAAACATAAGAAAAATATGAAACTATTATTTTACCAGTTTTTTTCTTCTCCCTGGAAAACCCGGAACTCTATCACATTCGGGTTATACCCTCAAGAATTTCTGGACATATTATGTATATGATCACATACACATATTGTGCATAATGGATTACTGGGAGTATGCCTTCAGAAAAATTGATTGGAACATTACTGGACGTTAGACCTTATCATCTTGAAAGGGTTCTCAAGCAGATTTGCCTAGATCCTGAACTTTATCCTCATTGTTTCACTTTACCCACAAGTTCGTCTCAAAGAGTCATTTAAATTCAATTTTTTTTTCTTTAAGAATCTTACATTCTGTAGGGTTGTTCATCCCTCAAGAGCCTCAAATACTACGGAAGATCCTCTTTCGAAAGAACAAGACCCATGGAAAAGAGAAAAGTATCTTCTAAGAATTTTGATGATCTGCACCATGACTCCACCCCCCATGTGAGCCAGTGGCGGATTTACCATTTTGCACATGTAGCAATTGCGAGGAGCTCCCACGATGTAAGGTACTGAAAGCGATTAAAAACTGCACATGAAAAAATGTTTACGTTTGACAAGGAACCCCCCAAAAATACACTGCGACAAGCCCCCAAGTGTGTAAATCTGTCACTCATGTGAATACCACTGCATTCTGTCTCTCGACTAATCAAAAGGACGTGGTGACTTCGTTACCAAGAGCACAATCTGCTGCTGTCAAATCAAACAACTTTTGGCATCAAATGCGATAGATACTCCAAATACCAAAAAGTAAACCCAATATTGGTTTCCAAAAGCAATTACATTAGTTCTTTGAAGAATAATTCAAAACCAAATAACTTTCTGTACCAAAAGTTTCCTTCACAGCTTTCTGGTGCTTGAGTCAGCTGTTTAAAAACTAAAGAAGAGTGGAAATAGTCTCAATGTTTAGTAATATTTTGTATAGGGCTCTAAAAATAGAATTTATCTACTTCAAGAACTAAAACGAGACCTAAATCAGCCTTTGTTGTAATGTTCCCCGCCCGTTGACAGGACCAAAAATTTATTGCAAACAGACGTGAAGTTTGCCCTTCAAGAGGTCTCTTGTAGGCGTTGCTTTCCCACAATTTGGGGAGGACAGTTTGGGAAGACCCTGACTCAAACCAATAAGCAAAGTAAAAGAGTGAGTAACGTACATTTTCCCATCAAAAATCAAGCCAGGGCATGAGAGTGAATTTTAAGTCTACCCCCTCAAAAATTAGTCTGAATCTTTCTCCCGAGAGAAAAGACACTCACTCTTTCCACAAACAAAAAAAAAAAAAAAAAAAAAACTCAAGCAGATGAGATTCTTTACAGTCCGATTTCTGTACAGCCAGCTGCTGGTTTCGTTATTAATATACAATAATTACTCCTACTTTATCAAAGGGAACATTACGAAATCAAAGTAACGTTCAGGGGGGTGAATATTGGGGGATTTACCATACAGTCGACTCCCGCTACAACGCGATCCGACTTACGCGAAATGGATATAACGCGATTTTTTCACCAATAAATAATTTTAGGTCTAACGCGAATTCCTCTCTGCAACGCGAAAATTTTCGGTGAGGAATCGTGGTGCGCAAGTATTAGCTTTGTAATTGGCTACTATATTTTTTTTCTCGTGGATAGACCTTCATCCCTTTCACATCATTGCGAGCGGAAGTTCCCACAGCGTACTAGTCTGAACATCGCTTACACAAATAACTCTCTCTCTCTCTCTCTCTACTCCTTGCTTTCCATTTATTTTCTTCATTCCGAATTAGAAAGTTGATGAAATATAATGACACGTAAGAGCGCTGTTTGATCAAAAGTTTGTGAAGATAGAAAGAAAAAGAGCAAGTTTTTAACAATTAAAGGAAAGCTAAACCTTCTGGATTGTAAAGCTGCTTGAAGAGCTGAATCTCAACTAAAAAATGCATCGAAGGTAGCACGACAATTTGGTATGAATGATTCTTCCATATTCCATATATACGATTATAAGTCAAAAAAAGGAAACCCGTAAAACTTTACCGAGTAATATCTTATTAAAATGCAAACATTTATGGAAATGGAAGCTGCTCTTGTATTGTGAATTTAAGAAACCTGGAAGAGGGGTCTTGCCTTAGATGGAAACGTTATAAAAGAATTAGCAAAGCAACTGTTTAAAAATATATCAGAATAACGGTTTGCTCACGCAGCCTAAATCATTATGATCTTCACTTTTTTAAGTTACAAATACCATTACTGGATCTAGTGTACAGTACAACAATAGAGCATTTGCTTTTACTGTATACTGTACGCACCCTATACTGGTTTACTTTATGTCTTTCTTTCCCATTGATCATTGATTTTGATCATCGTAGCAGTATTTAATGTTGAAGAAAACGCTTTTTTTTAAATATAAGTAAACAATCGGTTTTTTAGTAAGAAACAGTAATGTATAGATGAGAAATGTTTTTTTAACAGTTGAGGGGGGTGTTTACAAGTGTCTAAAATAATTGGATACGTTTAGAAAAGTTTTTACACATATCCTTTTCCACAACGCGAAATTTCAACTTACGCGAGGGATCTTGGAACGCATCCCTCGCGTAAGTCGGGACTCGACTGTATTGCAAATCTCGCAATTGCGGCGGGCATCCAAGACAAAGGAGGCTCCAAAAAGTGCACATGAAAGTGATTTTATCCAACTGTGCACATCTCTAGCGGGCCCGTAAAAATGAATTGTAATGCCCCCCCCCCCAGGGCTGTAAACCCACCACTGGGGGTAGGGGTACTCCAAACATAAGTGTTTGAGAGGGAGGAAATTCTCGATTTGCCGAATGGAACTCCAAATTTTGCCGAATAAGGACATTTTTGGAAAGTCAGTTGCCTCTGGCTGGGAGATGAAAAAAGTGAGCTGCAGAACATTCCTCGACACATTCCCATGAAAAAAACAAACAAAAGAACTATGAAAAACAAAGCATGAATTCAAAAATAACAGTTACTGGACGCAATGTTTCATTACGTCCAGAACTTTTTTTTTTTACGTTGCAAAATTTCCATTTTGCATTCAATGAAAGTTTCGGTGAGGAGAAAAAGTTCCGAAGTGTGAATTATTTTCTAAGGGGGGAAAAACGCAAAGCTGTACGTCTATTTCTACGAAGTGTCATGCGTTCGCACGTTTTGAGACCTGGTGTTCAGGTGACATTGACAATAAACTTGCATGACGTCGATTATTGACGATGACGTCGTCACAGTGACTCACTCTCAAGGTGGACAATTCGAACGGCGTTCCCTTCGGCCAATCGCGACACTCCGAGCGGTGATGCAAGCGAGCATCGGAACGCCGTTTCAAGGTCAACGACCTCGAAAATGTTCTCTCCACTCTCCCTCCTCTCTCTCTCTCTCTGAAGGAGGAGAGAACATAAATATTTACCTCGCATTCGATTGCAAACGTGAGAGCCGCTGTTAACCGAAACACCTTTACTTTCGTCACTCTTTTCTGTCATTCTTTCAGAGATGCTTCGGCGAATTCCAGGACGAGTAATTGAAAATTGCTTGCGAATGCTTGATGAAGAGCCCGGGTTATATGCACAATAAAATCATCAAAATATGCATGCAAATATACAGTAAAAACTCCTAAAATATGCACTAAAAATTCCAGAAATGTGGACAATTTTTTTTTTTTTTAATTCGCGCAAATGGAAGTTTTTACATCAGAATAAAAACACAAATGACCTTTCTATACTTGCATTTTCTATATTTTGGGCGATAAATTTTAATTTTTTGTGGTAATATGTACAGA
The DNA here is from genome assembly GCF_026930045.1 of Uloborus diversus. NCBI lineage: Eukaryota > Metazoa > Arthropoda > Arachnida > Araneae > Uloboridae > Uloborus > Uloborus diversus. Next base: position 182,677,292 of record NC_072732.1, on the reverse strand, counting down.
AAAAAAATAGGGGAAAAAATACGCATTAATAGTATGAACCAAAAACCGGGTAACCCGCGAAAAACCCAAAAGCATTTTTTGTTCTTGATGAAGAAGAAAATAGTTTTTTGAAATCTTTCTCTGTGCGTGGGGTGGAAAAAAACTAAAAATAAATGAAAAACGCATTAATCTGCAGTTATTTTAAAATTTTTGCCGTTTTTACGCAAGTATATACATTAACAGTAGCGTCACTACGGAGGGAAGGGGGGGGGGGGTCCGCCCCGGCTGTCACCCGTCTGGGGGGTTACACCCGAAGTGAAATTGCAAATTTTTGAAAAACATACCGCTAAAATTCATTTTTAAGACTACAAATTTGAAAGTTATCCGGGGGGACGGGGATGACACCACAAATTTCCGTCCCAGGTGTACTCATGCTGGGTACGCCATCGCCACTGTGAATAAACATTTAAAAAAATGCAAAATTATGAAATTGCATATACAGAAGTGGATTTGCATATAATCCGGGTTCTTATGATGGAGTTTCACCTTCAATGTTCATACAATTAACTTTGTACTCCTAGTCGATCCTTGCTACATAGAACCCGGGGCATATGAACTCTCGATAGTAGTGAACCTTCTTACTGGATTCAACTGAGCTCTTACCTCACTACGGCTACTTTAAACGCTTACAGTGAGCTCATGAAGAAGTGAAAGTCACAGTTGACTGTTTAATCTTCCTCCCGCATATTTTTTTTATTTACTGTTTCGAAAAGTCATTTCATACATAAGTAACAAAATCACAAAAAATAACTCTTCTGAACTCCCTGCCTGAAATCCCATGCTTTCACAGGCATGGAATCTTAGATAGTTATTGAAACTAAAGTGATGGAACGTGATGTTTAAAATGAATGTCCTGAAGCCAAAATTATATATATTTCAATAGAAAATAAGATGTAAGTTTGAATTGAAATCATTCTGCATGATTACAAGTGTAGTTGAAGATCAGTGCGCTAACTTTAATTTTTCAAAATATTCTCATGTTAAATATAATTTTCAGTAGCTGTTTCAACATGATTGATGAATTTTTTAACAAATTTTGATGATGAATTTTTTTGAATATAGGGAGCCCTTATGAAAAACAGCAATTTTGAAATATCTACACAAACATATAAGATTCATACTTAACTGTTTCTAAACTGAGTTACGTTGAATTCCAGTTTGATTGCTCTTTAGTTTCATTTTCCCTGTCACATATATTACAGAGTGGAAAAACAAATGTTCAAACGTGTATAAGGCAAAATTTTTAAGATGTCTCAATATTGAGCTATAGGGGGGACCACGGGAGGAACAGACTCTCTAAAGCTCGAACAAGTTGTTACTATTATCCTCCCTTTTCCTTAAAAAAAATTCTGTCCTTTTTAAAACCGTTGAACGTCAGTTTGCACCATCTTGCGGTTTCGAAGGCGGAAAAATTGTCAGCACCAAGGCACCAACAGCATTATAATTTTATTTTATCTCAATTGTGTTTCCTCGCAAATAAATTGTTTATATTAAAAATACGATTTCTAAGATGTCTCACTGTTGACTAGGCCAACGACACACACGTACACCGTACATGTGTGTGTACGTGTTTATTAGAAATGTTCAAAAAATATTCTTGATTGGCACTTTACTGAGCAGTATTTTTCTTTCTCCTTTTATGGGAGGGTTTATAACCCCCATGTCCCTCAATCACTTAAGCCACTAGTGCCGACCCCCACGATTCATCACTTTCTCCCCTCCTGCTTGGAGTTCTAAGAAGCTTGAGGGGGAAAGAAAAGAAAAAAAAAAGCATCTCCGAAGCAAGATTTTTGGGCAGAGAAGAGAGTTCGTTGACCCCAGGCCACCCCAGCAACAAGTGTTTGAGAGGCCGTGTTGGGAAACGTTTTCTCTGTGGCGACGTGCGCTTCACCTTCCGAAGTTTTTGTTATTTCTTCCATTCATCCGCCCTGAAGTACTTCGAGTTTTTGATCTTCGAAACATGAGCACGCCATTTACTCTGTCTGTACGCGTACATGTAATGAAAAATCTGTTAAATAGATCAGGTAATTTCTCTTTGACACTAGCGCAACCAGAAATACCTTCTGAGATGGGGGAGGGGTAATTAAAAATACCTTCTGAAGGGTTTTTTTTTTTTAAATCAAAAACTTTCTGCAGGGTGTTTTTTTTTTTTTAATTTTTTATCAACAAGACCTTCTGGAGTTTTTTTTTAATGAAAAATATCTTCTGGAGGGGTTTTTTGATCAAAATACCTCCTGAAGAGGGTTCTTTGATCAAAAATAAACAGCTCTTACATATGCATAAATTACTGTATTAGAATTTGCATTTAGCCCCCCCCCCTTACCCTAGCGAGGCCATTACATATGCATAAATTACTGCACTAAAATTTGCATTTAGCTCTTCCTTACCCTAGGAGGATCCCTCCCCTCACTGCGCCAATGCTCTTTGAACGTATTAAGAGATTGTAATTAGGAGCGCCCCGAACTAAAATTTTTGAGAGAGGAATATTCCCAATAAGCCGAATGAAACTCCAATTTTACCGATTGAAAAAATAAGAGCACGCGCATGCCACACATACATATCATCGAATGAGGAGGAACATCAGTCATCATAAACTACCAATTTTAAAAAATTAAGAAAAATAAAGAAAAAATGTCAATATTGCAACATTGTCTCCAAATTTTGCCGAATCGTCAACAAAATTAGCTGAATGAAGAAGTTTTTTGGAAGTCACAGTGATTTTCCGGAATCTCTTACCTAGGTGCCCTGATTGTTATATTGAAAAAGAAACAGAAAATTACCGTAGCACTCTCAGTGGGGGGGAAAATAAGCTGAACTGCAGTCAGTCGCAGGGGAAGGCAAAGGGTGCCGCGAAATACTCTCTGTGTCAAAACATATACAGTACGGTACCTCAAATAAGGAATGCTCGGGCCGCGACCTATCCGGATTTCGGAATTTTCGAGATTTTGAATTGACTCAAAAACTCGTTTGTCGCCTATCGTGCGGTATTTGTCACATTTTTTTCTGTTTTTGATAAAGTTGGCTTTAAATTTCTTTCATTTTTTGATCAATTTGAATGAAAGTTAACTTCATTATGCGAAAATATAAGTTGGAGATAATTCGCAATGCTGTATATCCCGCGGATGTTGATTATTTTTGTTATGCGATGTGTCGATCAATATGATAAATAAATCATATTTTTACTGAAAATAATTTTGTGCTTTCGTTCAATAGGTTTTGTATTGCATACCTATGAGAAGAAGAAAAAAATTATCATTAACTGAAAGCGGATGTTAAAAGATTGTTGCCCAATTACAGCAAAACGCCTATTTACGCATAACACGTGGCACCGAAAAAACGTTTTAAAAAAAGCTGAGTGAAAGTACTGAGTTTTCAACAAGTAATTGCCGAATGTTAACAGTTTTAAACTTTTAAAACTGGAAAAAAAAATTGTTTTTTTTAAAAAAAGGGAAAAAAATCCGGATTTTGATTTTTCTAAAATCTGGAGTTAGGGTTTCATACTGTAGTATAACAAAGATAGGCTAAAGGGTGCCATGGGAAAATTCTAATTCTTCAGAGTCCCGCGAATGGAAAACGTTTGGGAACCTTTTGGGTTTCCTTCTGGCCGGTGTTTCTGGACGAACTTTTTACTCAGACAAATTATTTAAACTTTTCCTGGTTATAGTCGTCAATTGCTGCCACCAGATTCAGGTGCGTAAGTCAAGAGAATTAGTTATTCATATTACTCGGCGTAAAATTTGGAGGAAAAAAGAGAGAGAGAGAGGGAGAGAGATAAAAAGAAAAATAGGGGGAGGGGAAACATTTCATTTCAATCTGGGTAGACGACGGAAAAGTGTCAGATTGTTTTCATCTACAAAATTCATTTTCAAAAATTAAGAAGGCACTTATTTTAAAAAGGACACGAATTCAAAAACTGTTAATTTTTTATATTCTTTTTCAGCAAACAACAGTACAATGTTCCATTTAAACACCGTTCTTCAAAACCTCGTTGGTTAACGGAAAAAATGACTAAGGAGGGATAATTGTACTTTAATCTAGGTTACATGACTTTGTTTTTTTTTTTTTTTTTTTTTTGGAAATCATTTCTCATAAAAATAAATAAATAATAATAATAATAATGATAAAATAAAGAAAGTTAATTGTTGAAAGTCTTTTTACAATTTTTTTTTTATTTGAAAAATTTCAGAAGTCGTCATTTATAAAAGTGTATTTACTCAAAAGTATCATTTTTTTTTTTTTTGAACCTAAAAATGTATTAATTCAGCGCTTAACAAATATTTATATGTTGAAAAGTTGGTTTTTTTTTTTCTTAGGTGTTTACATGACTTTGTGCAGGTTAAATGATTTTTTTCCAATAGCTCTACCAGTTAAAAAATCCAGTTTCTTAATAACAAAATAATTATAATTATGTACAATACAGCGAGTGCAAATATTGCTGACCCTTTTTCTGCGTAGAAGACAATAAACAGTTTTTAAAAGCTTTTTTTTTTTTCTTTTTTAATGGAAAATAGTGGTGAAGAGCAACAACTGGTCTCAGCTTTTGAGAGTTTTGTTCCTCTCCTAAATGCACGATTGGATCATGTTGCCGTTTTCACAGGACTGAGCACATACTTTGGCTTGATGATTCATAGAATTAGAAATCTATGATTCTTGGAGGGAACCTGAGGTATGGTGCTATAATGAAAAAAGTTGAAATAGGTAACAATCGAAGGAGAATATTGAGATTTTTTTTACGCAAAAAATTATTTGCCCTCGTCTCTCCGAGATATAAGGTTTTAAAGTAAAAAGAAATTTTAAGAAAAGGGACAAATTCAAAAATTTGGCAAGAAATTGAAGGTACCACAAGATAGTTCACATGCGGCAGGACATACCTGCAAAGCGAGTCAGAGATCCATATTCCATTACTTGCCTAAATTCGCAAAATTTGGAGCCTTTTCTTAAAAATTTACCAGACTTATACAGTATTTAAAGAGAGAATACTGAATTTTATAATACAAGTTGCATTGAAATGATAATCTTCATTTTTGGCAGTTAATTTGTAAAAAAAAATATACAAAAAACAAACAAAGGTAGATAAAAGGATGAAATTATCATTTTACCCTCTACATGGGGCAATTGATTATATTTTCCCAATGAAATACATTCTATTAAATTACGAAGACTTTTTCTCAAGATAGAATGAATAAATCAATAATTGCAGTTAAGAATGATTTAAGAGATGGAAGAATATATTAGTGAATGAGGAATAACTAAATGTTCAATGAAATAAAAATGCTCAAAAAAAAAAAAAAAAAAGGACTGAGCCTAAAGTTCCGAAGTTTCAGTTCTGATATCGAAGTAAAAATTTGAAAAGTATAATTAAAAAGAAAATAAAAGTGAAAAAATCTGATTTCATCATTATAATACGTAATTACTAAACATATACAAGAGCACATTATTATTTTAGTAGCGTATCTACGTATATAAAAAACATATTCTTCCCATTGCATCTTGTTTTTTCCTTCTAGCATGAAACTTATTTTCCCAACAGCGCAAGTTAACTTTCTAGCAATTTCTTCGTTTCACTCACAAAATAACTATTTCATTTCTATGAAATTTATTGCAGATGAAAAAAGAAATTTCAATTCACAAAGTTATTTATTTATTTCATTTTAAGAAACGCATATTATAATGTCGCAAAGAATTTTAAGTTTTAAAAAGTTATGCACTAAACGGCCTAAATACGAGTTTGACGTCAACAAAAACATTCCTCCCTTTGCTAAGGCACTGTTCTAAAAAAGACAAGTATATTAGACTGCTTCACAGCAATTACGACAGCGACAAAAATTATTCGTAGACTTTTTGTGCACCTCATTTCTTCTAGATATTTTAAATTATACGTCTTCGCGTTGTTAATTGCTTATTAATTTGTGTTTTTATTTCATCAATAAAATAAGCAAAAGATGGTGATCCGTAAATTGCAAAATGGAGTCATTTGGGACAGTTAAATCCTTGTTTCTACTGTGATACCCATTACAATAATCCGTTGCAACAGACGCATTTTGCTGCTAACGCACTAAGTGTGAAATCTCTTTAATACATTGTGTACCGGCAAAATATTGATAGGCTACTCAAATGAAGGGTCCATGAACGAACCTTTAGAACCGAAAGGAAGTCACGAAAATATAAAAGAGATGGCAAGAAAGTTACCAATGTACAGTGAACAATAATATCTGGTGATGCTCGTAAACGGTCATTTGACAAAACGAAAAAAATCACAAAAATTCTCTTAACCGGTCAACAAATTGTTAAGGGTGAAGAACCAAAACAAAATGAAAAACCTGAATCGGGCTCACCTGTCGGCTTGGTGGGCGAATATCCCTTGTTATACTTTCTCTGGGGACTGGTGGAGCTCTCTACTCCCTTCTGCTCGTACACGATCGTGCAACCAGGGTAGGGCTCCCCCGGCGAGTACTGCAAGGGCGGTTCCTGGGCCATATAGGCGGCTGCCCGCACGTCTGTCACGTCATAATTGACGTAGTCCTTTTTGAGGTGGAATGTGGATACGGGTTCGGCCATGGGCGCTGCCGGATCGAAGTACGTTTTGGCCTTCTCATCAAAGAGACTCATAGGATCGAAGCCCAAATCATTCATGTCCAACGGTCCAGCAACCGTGGAGGACACGGAAGATCCGCCGAAGTCATCCACACCACCTCCACAGTCCTCCACCTTGATGAAAGTGTCCATTGTCCACGCGGCGAAAGAATTTGGTTCACGTGTCGTCGTTCACGAGCGAGCGAACCATCAGCTGCCGAAGATCAGTCGTACCACTTGCTGTCTTCGTAGTTAAGAAGAAAATGGTTAATTACGTATCATCATTCACTAGGCACAGAGAAGGGCAATTCGCGGGGTTCATCAGCAGAGTTAATTCAAACTGCAGTGAATCAGGTGGTCGATGGTCGGATTGTTGATGATGTGGCCAGTTGGGGAGAAATTTGGAGACGATCATCAAAAGTGAACTCGAGAGATTTAGAAGTATGGAGATTACAATACTGTCAAATGCTACTAAGCAGCTTTTTAAAAAATAAGACGTAACCCAGGAAAAGATCGCACGTTAAAACGATGTTGGGACATCAATTTCTTTTCTCCATTTAGCAATAAACATTCCTTATGAAAACTTATGAAAAGTAACTTTGTGTCAGGAATCTTGCCATTCGAGTTCTTTGCCAAAAAGTGCCGCACTTGTTGATGACAGTCTGGTGATTATGCAAGAGCGTCTACCGAACAGCATCGAAGAAGTGACATAAACCTTCCGTCGTTTGAATTTGAGGATGTTCCCGGAGAAAAAAAATCAAGGAACGAGTTCTATCTCCAATGTTCACAAAGTTCCAAAGAAGGATCTTTTACCACAAAACTTCGATTGGCACCAGAATATTTTCTCAGGCGTGGCGGTAATTCAAGTTCATTCCCACTGTTTAGGTTCCAGAGAGAGAAAGAGAGGATGGGCCCGGGGTCAACGACCTGGGGATTCGCTGCCGAATTCCGTAACAAGGGATTTCGAGAGGCGACCGCGAACGGAAAGCGATTCCAAACGGCGAGTGGTTGGCATTGGTCTTGACCATCAACAACGGGGACGTCCGAGCAGAGCGAGCGCAAGGTGGGCACCACTTTCTCCGTCGGCAAGTCACCGGCAAGTGCGGGAACTCCTGCCGGAGCCTGTTTACCTGGCAGGTCGTCGAACCAGGTAGAACGAGCGCGAGTTCGAACCTGTTTCCCTCCCCCCTTCGAAAAGGGCCCACACTACACACCGTGACTAAAAAAACCGGTAGAGTCGGTGGACCGCTGCGAGCGCTCTTTCTTTCTTTCTTTTCGCTCACCAACCAGTTTATCAAACCCTTGGAGTCCCGTTAGAGCATTTTCTTTTTTGCCGTCTTATTAAAGTGGGAAAAGAAAAAGTGATCGAGGATGATGTCCCCTCCCCCCTCCCTTCCCTTTCTCTCCGAGCATGGATTGTTCTCAGTGATCTCTATAGAGAGACTGCTCTCGATGCGGAGAAGCGACACCGGCCAGATGTCCCTTTTCGGGATGCATGCTGCGCGCCCGCCATGAAGATGAGATTTCGAAACATATTTTTTGGATACTCATAAGAGAAACAGGAAATCCATCAGAAAAATGAAACTGTTTTCGGTACTTTACTAAAACTAGCTGGCGCTGGGAGAAGCCGGCTTGAATTTACCAAACAGTTGATGGTGCGGCTCCAAAATACTTTTTGATTTAAAGAATGTACAAGTACAGTCGAACCTCGTTGCATAGGCAGCTGGAGCACCGAAAAAGTGATGGATCAAGGGAGGTCTGGTGGTTGTGGCAGGTTAGGTGGGCGGCGCACCCCCCAGCTGACTTCTTTTCTATGAATTTCCTTAACGATATTACTAAAAAGTTCGGTACGTGACCTCACGAATCGGGATGGATGTGGCCACTGTTGACTCCTTTATTCAAATTTAAAGCTCCATTTTACTCCTTATGAAATAATAACTTGAGAAAAATATAAAACCCACACTGATTAAGTCAGTCCTTCTTTCTTTAAGCACGTGAATTGATCAATTTTAACATTTTTTGATCGATCGTTAATTTTGAACTAATAAAAGTGGAGGGGCGAAGACCCTTCACTTTTAAGAGTGAGGAGACAGCCGCTCCCCTGCCCCCCTCTCACCGTACAAACCGCCTATGCCCTGCTATCACGTCTCCCTTGGGACTGTCCACAAAGTGTCGTCATTGCCGGACCGCTGTCTTAACCAGAACAGTTAAAAAATACCTAAATAAACAAGATTTTAATTAACTACTTATTTTGTTAACTTATAGTTTAGTATTACTAATTAGATTCAACTGACGTAATTTTTAATTACTGACGGACAAGTCTAAAATCATTGTAGGAAAAAAATTTACTTTTTATTTCACTGTAAAACATTCCAAAAAAAGTTTCATAACTTTCTGGATAACAGTTAAAACAATCATGCTTTCTACGAAGTTGGTTTTTAAGTAACTAATCCCTACCTTTCGAGCATGGGGAAAACGCAGTCTAATTTTTTGTACACTTTAAGGGTTTTACCTATTTTTTGTCAGTTTAATAAATGCATGGCTGCAGAGTCGAAGAAAAATGGCCGACTCCGACTCCTGGATTTTGAAACGTCCAACTCCAACTCCGACTCCGGCTTTATTTATTCATTTCTTTATTTTTTCAACCCCTTCCCTCATGGAAAGGGGGGGGGGGAACCGCTAAACAGAGATTGCAAGATTAATTCTTTGTTATGAAATTTTCGCGTTGTATTTCATTGTAAACCTAAAATGCATACAATATTAGAAATTCAATTTGAAAATGAAACTATCGGATAGTTGCGATTTCTAAAGTGAGATTACTCCCATTAAAAAAAAGAAAAAGAAAAAAAAAGAAATTGGAAAGGATTAATTTGTTACCCTTTAATGTTTAACAAATAGATAATCAAATCCTGTGCTTTAAATTTTTGAAAAATGTAACTTGAGATTTAAAAAAAAAAAAACTTTTTTGTCAAAAAACTTTTCCTTGAGAGGGGCGTCCCCCCTCCTCCCAGATGACACCCATCTGGTGAGTAACACCTCAACTTAATTTCAGAGTTTATACAAATTGAAATCCTTTAACTCTGAAAAATTTCCCCAATAATAAATCTTAAATTTCATCTTAAAAATTTCAACGAAAATATTGCACTGTAATGCGAGGAGAGGTCAGTTACATGTACATCAGGAGCAATTTTTATTCAAAATGCGGAGGTATACAGTTTGTACAAATAGCTTTTACTATACCTACATTTTTTGGCCCAATTTTTAATTTTAATTTCACTGGCAGCTTTAGAATTGACTTTAATATAAATATTTTAGGATTAACTACAATTATTGAGGGTTGTAACCAATAAATCATGTACTGATTTTATTTTGTACATTTTAGTGATGACCAAACTTTCTTACATAAGGTCTTTAGATTAAAAAAAAAAAAAAAGCATTTATATTTTATCGGATCTTTTGGATTTGCGCTTTCATGCCAACACCATTTGAATTTACCAAGCACCTTCAGAAATTTCCCGACTTGCTAAAGCGATACAAACATTCCTTTTACTATTTTATAACTGAGATCGAGGTAAACAATATTTTGCCATTTTTATTTAAATTTATAGATTATTATTTATTTTTTAAATTTCAAGTTTAAATTATTTAATTATAACTAAATTATATATTTTTTAAAAATATATATATAATTTAGTTATTACTTAGAAAATGTTCGGCAATAAAACTGTTTGCTGAAAGTTGCTATCAGTAAAATAAAGTTAAAAAATAAGCAAACTAGGATACGACGAATGTAGCTGTTACAGAAAGGTTCGATAAAAAATTAAACCAGCTGGTTGCCGCAATGACAGTTATTTTCTTATAAGTAGGTCTTTATACGTGTAATCAATTTAATAGGTAGTCAATTTTTTTAACAATGCAAGGAGAGTCAGTGAAAATTAAAGGAAAAAAAGAAGCCCGGAGTCGGAGTCGGCATGTTTTCGAACGACTCCGACTCCTTTACCCTAAAATCAGTCCGACTCCGACTCCACTGTCCTGAATAAAAGACTCAATAATGTTTTCTTTCTCCTATGGGAGAAGCTTGTGATGACCAACTACAGCTGAATGCTATTGCTACGGTTTATCTCTTTTGCTACTTGCTTTCCAGTTTTAAAATCCATTAGCTTTGGATTCCTCTTTATAGTTTCTCATGTCAAAGGCTTGTTGCTTTAAGAATTTACGTTTTCGCCTCGTAAATCTTCAGGTGGTGTTCACGAGCTATAATAAACTTAGACCATTAATAGCACAGGTCTCTTATCGTCCTTATCGCTTCTCAGAAGTGCCTATAATAAACTCGTCTATGTAGTTCGAACTGGCATCACTCTTCAAGGAATCAGGCAGGATTAGCGACTTCCACTATTGTTAGCCTCTCCATAGGGGGGGGGGGGTAATAGGTTGGTGTGTCTCGGTTTTTAGAAAACTAACCCATTCTTTCACTCAATCTGTAGTGGGTTTAAAAGAAGGAAAAAGCTGGCGATATTCGGAGCCTTTAACATGAGTCAATGTGAAATATACAAAGTTATTTTTAGACCCAATGCATTTTGCCTGAAATTCAAAACTGTAGCATCCAAATTATTATTATTATTATTGCTAGGGTTCGCTCAGTGGCCAAAATTCAACCACAATCGTAATGCAAAATTTGAGGAAAACATGAATTTTCATGTTTCCCCAACATTTTATTTCTACTCGTATCGTTCGTTCATTTCATACTTGGGAGCATGCAATTTTATAATCACTTACATTACAGAACAGCAATATTTCATTCCAATTTTGCTTTTTCTATGCTTTTTTTTTTTTAAATGAATGAAAGGAAATAGTTCAGTAATTGGGAAGTTGGAGCAGCAGAAAAATTATTATAAGTTGAAATATATGTTTCAACATTCTCTGGATTTCTATGGATTCAGCGTCGATCTCATGTTTATTTATCTACATTTTAGTGCAAATTAAAGGAATACGGATTTATTTGAGACAATATCATAACTTTTGATTATAAAATGGTATCTACCTTTTCGTTTAATAACCCTGCATTTAAATTAACATTTTTATCACAAGCTGATAAAAAAAATCAAGCCTGTTTTTACAGAATTCTTGAAATGCTTGTTGTGATAAGAGACGTTGATTAACACAGAAATCAGCTGTTCATTTGTATTTCAATAATATTTTTTAAGAAGCTTCTGCAGATTATCCAAAATTTTTCGATTGAATTTACGTCCAGGAGCACTACCTAGTCATTCCAAGACATTTGGGCCAAGTTCAACGAAGATATTCTTTTCCTTGATGTGTGGCATTGAGCCAAATCATGCTGAAACACACCGGGACCATCAGCGTGCTACTCTTAAAGCTGAAGCTCTGGATTAAAGCTCCTCTTCAAAAAGAATCATAGTTGGAAAATCATCCCCGAAACAATTTCTTATGGATGATGTGGTACAGGCTGAGTAATAGATATCGGAAGATTTTTCTCCCATCCCCCATCCAAGCCGCAATCAAAAAAATATAGTGTTTTATTGTTGAATAAAGCCCAAACAGCCAGGCAACTCGCCAGGCATAAATTCATCAGACGATCTGAATACAGAAGTTTCGAAAAAAGGATTGGATTACGAAAGAATAGCTGATTTCTGAGTTCATCAACGTTTAGTACCACAACAAACATTTCAATAAAATCTTTAAAACTCTAATTGATTCTTATGTCAGATCACGTAAAAATGTAAACTAAGATGAATAGTTGAATGGTGGTAGATGCAATGGGGTGATTTCCTTCAGTCAAAAGTAGTACTTTTAGTCACTGAAATTGATAGAATACGTAAAAAAAAAAAAGAAAAAAAAATTAAATTGAATTTTGACATCTTGAATTCAAATTATGTTTTTCGCAATCACGAGTGTGTGTGGGGGGGGGGGATATGTGTGTTTGTGTGTATGGGGTATGTGTGTGTAGGCATGTGTGTTTGTGTCTGTGTGCAGGAATGAAAGTGTGGGTAGTTTTGTGTGTGTATATGTGTAAGTGTCTGTATGTATGTGTGTGTGTGTGTGTAGTTGTGTATGTATGCGGGTATGGGGTATGTGTGTGTAGGCATGTGTGTTTCTGTCTGTGTGCAGGCATGAAAGTGTGGGTAGTTTTGTGTGTGTGTGTAGGTTTTTGTGTGTGTATATGTGTAAGTGTCTGTATGTATGTGTGTTTGTGTGTGTGTGTGTGTGTAGTTGTGCTTGTATGCGCGTGTGTGTAGGACATGGATGCAACCTGGAGACGGCTTTCGCTTTCGCTATAGGAGCAGCAGCGTGAGGAGCCCGCCTGTCCACGGTGATGGTGCAGAGGGTGGCGGTGGGAAAAATGATAGGACTTCAAAACAGTCAAATGAAAGCAATAAGCAATCGTGATTGCTCAAAAAAAAAAAAAATAAAAAAAATAATAATAATAATACTAACATGGACTCAGAAAATACTTTTATTTTCCCAACAGTTATTTTTTAAATTAATTTTTTAAAATGTCCGATTCTTCAAACAAGGCGTGGTCTTTATGACGTCACAAATTATGCATTTTGGCGCATCTTTCTTCCGCGTTTCCACGTTATGATAATCAAGGAGTGAATTAAAATTAGTGATGTGACGGACTGTTAAAAAAAAAAATAGATCCGCGGATACGGATACGGATCATTAGTGTCAAGATCCGCGGATACGGATCTCAAAATTTTTTTGTCCAATTCAACTATCCAAGTTTAAAAATTATTACGGAAGGTATTCCCGTCATAATAATAACACTGTCTCTTCAAAAAATGTAATCCACCGCGAAAATATAATAGAGACTATGATTTACTCTTTAAAGAAATCTCCGTTAAAATTGAGGGAGAGTTGGAAGGAACGGGTCAGCCCTGCATTAATCCTTAAATAGAATGTAAAAAATTATTTCTATCTTGCTCGGTAGATGTAGGATACGGGATCAAGAGTGTAAAGCTGCTACTGGAAGTAGGGGGATAAGGCCGGTTCTGCCCCAAGAGGCGGCACTGCGGCTATGCATCTGCAATCCGGCTCATAGCCGCCTCCCACTCCCCCTCCGACCTTGGGGATGACCTTGGGGTTGCGCCTCGAACTTGAAGAAGGTGACCACCGCGTTTTAGATATTTTCCCGCATTTTTTGGACTTTGTCATTTTACCGTGAAAGGTTACGAATAGTTTTCGCGCGTTTTAGATATTTTCCCGCGTTTTTGTACTTAGAATATTTTCCGTGATTTTTTCTTTGTAACGAAGGTTTTCACAAAAATAATTAATTAAAAGATGATGGTCCCACCAACCAACCAGGTGTATTAAATACACCCTATCAACCTTTTTTTTTTTTTCATTTAGGTCTTAGACTATTTTCCAGTCTTTTGATCTTCAATTATTTTCCTGCATATTTGAACTTTGAATATTTTCCGCGAATTTAATTATTTTTATTTTTACAGAGTATCGGAGTTGGGAATCGAACACCCAAACTTTGATTTATTCACGTATTTCCATCTTTTTTCATTTTTACAGCTTAATTTATTTTTCCGCCTTTCGAACTTCACAGTTTTCAGAATTAGTTTGTTTTCACGTATTTCGAACTTTGTCATTTTTTCTTTGTAACCATTTACGAGGGTATTTTCGCGCATTTTGTCGTTTTTTTCGCGCGTTTTCGAACTTTGTCATTTTTTTTTTTTTTGTAACCTTTTAAGAGGATATTTTCGCGCATTTATATTCCCCCCCCCCTCCCCCGCGTTTTCGGACTTCGTCACCTTTTTCTCATAATCTTTTACGAGGATATTTTCGCGCGTTTTTAGATATTTTGCCGCGAATTTTATTTATTTTCGGTCATACTGGACTTAGTTGTTTTTTCTCACAAACTTTTACGAGGATATTTTCACACGTTTTGATTTATTTTCAAGCATTTTAGAGTTCGAGGATTATTTTACCGTTTTAGTCTTAGACTATTCTAAAGTCTTTTAATCTTTGATTATTTTCTCACTCTCTTAGTCTTTCACTATTTTTAATCATTTCAGACTTTGAATATTTTTCACAAGTTAGATTTTTCTTTCATGCATTTTTGGACTGGAAATTTTTTCACATCCATACATTTAGGATTTCGATTATTTTTTTCTAGTTAGGTCTTTGACTATTTTAAAGCTCTTTTGTCTATTTTTAGCAATTTGTAGACTTAGTTTATTTTTATACCTTTTGATTTCTAATTACTTTTGCATCTTTTATTCATTTACAAGTGTACTCGACTTTATCATTTTTCCAACTTAAACTATATTTTTCATCATTTAGGAGTTCAATTGTATTTTCATACATATTTACACTTAAAATATTTTTCGAATTTTGATTTTCTTTTTCATGCAATTCAAACTTTATCATTTTTACAACTTTGATTCTTTGCACGAATTTCAAAACTTGCAATCAATTTACTGTTAGTAGTAATTAACACTTATCATTAACAAATTTTCACGAATTTTAAAAATCAACTTAATTAATTTTTTCCAGTAAGCAAATTTCGTACTCAAGTTACATTTCATCACTACATATGCTTTTCAAGAGTTTCATTTAATTTATCACATTTTATTTAATCAACTCTAATAATTATTTTTTGATTAATATTTAACTTAGTCATTTTATCGTATTACTTTATTTATTTTTTCATACAAGCACTCTTGTTAGAATAAAACAAAATTTTCAACTTTCATGAATTTGAATCACTTTGACTATTTCATTTTCCCAATAATATTTTATTTTACTTTAACATATTCTCACGCGTTTTACTATTTATCATTCATTTACCAAAGTGATGAAAAATGTTCCCGCTATTATATTCAAAATACAACTCTTTCAATATAGTTATTTTCCAAGACGAAAGTTAACAAGTTTTTTCTAAATTATTACTTTACAGCCAACTAATTTCATTAACAGAGTTTTCAATACAATTTATGAATTTCAGTTTTATTTATTAATTTTTCATTCGCATGCAAATAAATTCAAAGTCGCATATTTCATTCAAGTCGGCTTCAATTTTGTATAACTGAAGAAGCTTCCAACAAAATACTCCCACATCACAACCAAGACTTACAAAAGATATTTTTACAAAATTTCATATCATTTCAAGAATATACACACTCATATAAAATCCCCAACAGAATAAAATAAAAAGTTTGCTTAACACAATTTTAGACCTATCACAAGTACTATATTTGCTCCTTTTTAAGAATTTTCATTAAACTTCGAATTAATTTAATACTAGTTCATGATCAACATAAACAGATAGGAACAGACACATACAATCTTCGTGAAAAAAAAAAAAAAAAAAAAAAAACCGGAATCAATAGTAAATTTATCATACGAAGAAAAAAATATTTTAAAGTCAAAAATCCAACCTTTGTAGGAAAAGACTCCTCCAATACTTATGCATTGATGCATTATTGAAGATAATGAATAATATTACAAAATATGCGTCGATTTTAAATTTAACAACGGCATAAAATGTAATATTATCCAAACTTCATTTCCATGCCTTCCTAGAATGTTCTGACTGCAACCAACACTCTCTTCGCTAAGCGTCCATCCACATCGAAAGCACAATGGATAATGAAAGATGAAACATAGGCTTATCTCAGATTTTATCTTATCATAGTGAGTCATGGAATTCACGTGGTAAGATTTCAACTCAATACTAACGGCTGTAAACACATGTGACCTCTTTTATCGCCCAAAAACTTAATTAAAGAAGATACATCGATTTAAATCTTTATTTGAAACTAATTTCCTAATTAATTTCAAAACCACTGTCGACGATTTATTTATTTTTTATTTTTTCCCGAACTTGAACTGTCTACAAAGTTATTCTATTCTATTCGTTTCTCATGCACACACACACACACACACACACACACACACACACACACACACACACACACACACACACACACTTAAAGACTTAATTTTTTCTATTCGCAATCAGTCCACCATAACATTTCACATTTTGAAAAAGACCATAGTTATTACTTTTTTAAATTGAGTTGTTTTCCAATGATTATTTCACTGTGGAGATTATTTTCAATGCGTTCTTATTCTTTTAATAGTTTTCATCAATTAAGCATTACAATTATTTATTCTTCCAAAAACATAGCGATTTTCACATTTCCAAAACATATTTCTAGTGATTTTATTTTTACAACAGCGAATTCAATTTCCTTAGAAATTTTCGAATGTATTTTGTCATATTAAAACGAATGCAATATTCAAGTTATACATATGTACATGGTGTAGCAATCAACCTTGAATGAATAATTGCAGGTCTTAACATATAAAAAAAATTTCAAGTTGTAAGAATATTTTTTTTTTTTTTGTTTCAAAACAATATTTTTTCAAACTTGTAATATTTTTCTACTTAGAAAATGAAATCAAATATTTTTTTTTCTTCAATTATATAAAATGTTTTTAAGAATTAATTTCTCAAACTTGTAATGTATTTCCACTAATTAAAAAAAATCAATTTTTTTTTTCAATCATATAAAAATAAATTTTTAATCTTACAAAAATAATTTTTTCCGCAAAAATATTTTTTTTCAAAACAAAAAATAATATTTTTATAACATATTATTTTTTTTCTTTTCAATCTTTTTTCACAAAACTATTTTTTTTTTTTTTTCATTTTTTTTCAAACTTACAAAAATAAATTTAATCAACTGAATCTTCAAACAGAATGATTTAATTAATTTTAAAACTAGCAATCACTTTACTTTTTGTATTAATAACAACTATTGTTAATCCATTTACTCTTTGCACTCTCAGTATTAATTAGCACACATGCATTACAAATAATAGTAATGTTTAAGATACTTAAAAATCATTTACTCAAGCTTTCAAATATCCAATTATCATGTTATTGTTCAATCATGTGAGGGAACTTGTAATGAAACTTTACTCATCAATCGAAATTATAAGCGAAAATATCACATTTTTAGCAATTAATATAATCATACAATTAACTTTGAATTTAAGAAAAATAAAAACTATTATACACTTAGTAACACATAGGTCGAAATGGTTTACGATCAGGTGAGTGTCTTTTATCAATTGAGAGAACAACATAGTTGAGAAAGAGCGCTCACATTTCATATTAGAATTTATAAGTCTTTAAGGTATTTCTCCAATATTGAATTCAGTATTAATACGTATGAATTTCAACATGTGAATGTGACTGTATATTATTTTTCAACCCATTAACTTGTTTAAGGTTCACTATCATAATTTTCAACTTTTTCTTAGCATATGTTGAAATATTTTATGTGTGTCAATCTATTGAAATATCACAAAAATCATATTCTCACTCAAACTTTATTACAATACCATACAGTGAAACAAACAAAATACAGCCATTCTAAAGCTTGCTTACAAGAAAACGCATGTAGAAATTTATGAAAGATTAATTTCAAAGCACAAATCATCAACTATATACAACGCAAAGCAACAAAACAAGTTTAACTGCCTTAAAGGATAACAGATACATTTTGAAGGATAGAGGTAATTCATTTATAAAACTTATTAATTTACTACTTAGCTAAAGGTGCGTATTTCGCAGTCTGAACTTCCACATTGACAATATGATCCAACGTCCACCCAGATCCAAGTTGTATAAACACCTCTAAGGCGTTTTCAACCTGACCAATAGCATCATTCAAATGTTCTAAGATAGTGTCCTTAACAAGTTCTATTCGCATTACACTTCTAAAATAAGAAGTAATCAAATTATCATCATCATCACCAACATGACGACTCAGCACTGCCTTCATTACTATGCACCATTTAATGCTTCGTTTTTCATCTATTTCATCCTCCAATATTTGAATAATTTGGAGTCTTAACTCATCAAAACACATTTTTATGTCTTGAGAATTTTTAGGAGCAGGTGTTACAAACTCCGTAGCAAAAACACCGAATGTAGTTTGTCGAGTAGGTTTTAATCTCTTTGGGACATAAGTTTTCACTGTAACTTGCTTCACTACACTATGCATAACACGAACGTGATGCAAAAGGGTAGATTTACTAGCAAGCACTTTTCCGCACTGATCACATGTATAGCTTCGTCCATGTATCAGTATATGCCTTTTCAAACTATCCTCTCGTTTAAACTTTCTGTCACATTTCGAACATGCAAAGGTGGTAGTAGAATTATGAATCTTCAAATGACGATTCAAAGCAGATTTCCACTTGAATGACTTTCCACATTCTTGACATATGAATGAGGGACCATGCTCCTTAATATGTAGATTCAAATGCTTTCTTTCATCGAATAGCATGTCGCACTTTTCACATCTATAAGACTTCTTTCTAGAATGTATCTTTTGATGACTTCTCAAAGTAGACTCACGCCCAAAGGAAGCATTACATTTCATACAACAAAATGGTTTCATTCCTGAATGAGTCTTAAGATGTTGATTCAAATTTGAATTTGAACTAAATTGCTTCCCACATGAAGCACATACCTGTAAAAGATATAAAGGAAAAATAAATCAAAAATTATCAGAAACTTTTTTTTATTTAAGTCAATTCTATCATTGAAAATAGCATTTAAAACACTAGCACATATGAAGTTTCGTGCTATATACTTTCTCAACATCATTTCATCATCTAAATTTAAACTCAAATGAAATGTAAATAAATACATAAAACGTGAAAACAAAACTCCTGTTTACATCATATTCAATTCTTTTAATAAGACAAGAATCCGAAAGTTGAAATTTTATAAAAGTTCATTTAAAAATACAGCACACAATATCGTTTACTGTTCCGCTACCAAAATTCCGCATGTACAATTTTTCCACTAAACTAACAAGCTTCTTTAGAATATTAAAGTAAGATGCTTATCAAATAAGCGCAAACCTTCAAGAAAGCACATTCTATGAAAATATTAATCAATTTTCATGAAATGATTATTTCGTACTCACACTTTTGAAATAGAAAAATTGGTGAAATCTTTACCCAAAATCATTTATTATATTATTTTCATACTGCTTGAGCCCTCAAATATTTCAACAAAAGAATTATCACATAACACACTCAAAAATAAATACTTACATGTGATGATAAAACATCTTCACGACTCACACCACCATCAACAATATTCGAGTTTTCCCTATGATTTTCCATTAGAAAAGCTCTAAAGAAATTCGAAACACCAAGTTAAAATTTTCAACTGTTCGAAAAAGTTTTTCGATAGAAGTTAACTTCAGCACAGAAAACCTCCCGTCACGATCGGAATGGAATCCAAACCACCAAATGATCTTTCGAAGTAACCACATCAAATTTATACTTTCGAAGGATGCGTTAAACAAAAAGGTGAAATTATCAACCAATGAGAATGCTAAATGAAATGGATGAGAGAACCAATGAGCTTAATGCATCTGTTTGAATACAATCCTTTCACAACAGTAAAAAATAAAACAAAATTAATAAATAAATAAAGATAAATTCAATCCATATGTGACCATCAAGATCTTTCTCAAAATTTGTCGAAGACTACTCTGAGTGGAGTTGAGTTGTTTTTCTCAAAATTAAAAGTCATGGCACATCCTGA
Source organism: Uloborus diversus (assembly GCF_026930045.1). Taxonomy (NCBI): domain Eukaryota; kingdom Metazoa; phylum Arthropoda; class Arachnida; order Araneae; family Uloboridae; genus Uloborus; species Uloborus diversus. The sequence continues at coordinate 182,657,068 of NC_072732.1, read as the reverse complement.
AACTTAAATTTTGAGAAAAACAACTCAACTCCACTCAGAGTAGTCTTCGACAAATTTTGAGAAAGATCTTGATGGTCACATATGGATTGAATTTATCTTTATTTATTTATTAATTTTGTTTTATTTTTTACTGTTGTGAAAGGATTGTATTCAAACAGATGCATTAAGCTCATTGGTTCTCTCATCCATTTCATTTAGCATTCTCATTGGTTGATAATTTCACCTTTTTGTTTAACGCATCCTTCGAAAGTATAAATTTGATGTGGTTACTTCGAAAGATCATTTGGTGGTTTGGATTCCATTCCGATCGTGACGGGAGGTTTTCTGTGCTGAAGTTAACTTCTATCGAAAAACTTTTTCGAACAGTTGAAAATTTTAACTTGGTGTTTCGAATTTCTTTAGAGCTTTTCTAATGGAAAATCATAGGGAAAACTCGAATATTGTTGATGGTGGTGTGAGTCGTGAAGATGTTTTATCATCACATGTAAGTATTTATTTTTGAGTGTGTTATGTGATAATTCTTTTGTTGAAATATTTGAGGGCTCAAGCAGTATGAAAATAATATAATAAATGATTTTGGGTAAAGATTTCACCAATTTTTCTATTTCAAAAGTGTGAGTACGAAATAATCATTTCATGAAAATTGATTAATATTTTCATAGAATGTGCTTTCTTGAAGGTTTGCGCTTATTTGATAAGCATCTTACTTTAATATTCTAAAGAAGCTTGTTAGTTTAGTGGAAAAATTGTACATGCGGAATTTTGGTAGCGGAACAGTAAACGATATTGTGTGCTGTATTTTTAAATGAACTTTTATAAAATTTCAACTTTCGGATTCTTGTCTTATTAAAAGAATTGAATATGATGTAAACAGGAGTTTTGTTTTCACGTTTTATGTATTTATTTACATTTCATTTGAGTTTAAATTTAGATGATGAAATGATGTTGAGAAAGTATATAGCACGAAACTTCATATGTGCTAGTGTTTTAAATGCTATTTTCAATGATAGAATTGACTTAAATAAAAAAAAGTTTCTGATAATTTTTGATTTATTTTTCCTTTATATCTTTTACAGGTATGTGCTTCATGTGGGAAGCAATTTAGTTCAAATTCAAATTTGAATCAACATCTTAAGACTCATTCAGGAATGAAACCATTTTGTTGTATGAAATGTAATGCTTCCTTTGGGCGTGAGTCTACTTTGAGAAGTCATCAAAAGATACATTCTAGAAAGAAGTCTTATAGATGTGAAAAGTGCGACATGCTATTCGATGAAAGAAAGCATTTGAATCTACATATTAAGGAGCATGGTCCCTCATTCATATGTCAAGAATGTGGAAAGTCATTCAAGTGGAAATCTGCTTTGAATCGTCATTTGAAGATTCATAATTCTACTACCACCTTTGCATGTTCGAAATGTGACAGAAAGTTTAAACGAGAGGATAGTTTGAAAAGGCATATACTGATACATGGACGAAGCTATACATGTGATCAGTGCGGAAAAGTGCTTGCTAGTAAATCTACCCTTTTGCATCACGTTCGTGTTATGCATAGTGTAGTGAAGCAAGTTACAGTGAAAACTTATGTCCCAAAGAGATTAAAACCTACTCGACAAACTACATTCGGTGTTTTTGCTACGGAGTTTGTAACACCTGCTCCTAAAAATTCTCAAGACATAAAAATGTGTTTTGATGAGTTAAGACTCCAAATTATTCAAATATTGGAGGATGAAATAGATGAAAAACGAAGCATTAAATGGTGCATAGTAATGAAGGCAGTGCTGAGTCGTCATGTTGGTGATGATGATGATAATTTGATTACTTCTTATTTTAGAAGTGTAATGCGAATAGAACTTGTTAAGGACACTATCTTAGAACATTTGAATGATGCTATTGGTCAGGTTGAAAACGCCTTAGAGGTGTTTATACAACTTGGATCTGGGTGGACGTTGGATCATATTGTCAATGTGGAAGTTCAGACTGCGAAATACGCACCTTTAGCTAAGTAGTAAATTAATAAGTTTTATAAATGAATTACCTCTATCCTTCAAAATGTATCTGTTATCCTTTAAGGCAGTTAAACTTGTTTTGTTGCTTTGCGTTGTATATAGTTGATGATTTGTGCTTTGAAATTAATCTTTCATAAATTTCTACATGCGTTTTCTTGTAAGCAAGCTTTAGAATGGCTGTATTTTGTTTGTTTCACTGTATGGTATTGTAATAAAGTTTGAGTGAGAATATGATTTTTGTGATATTTCAATAGATTGACACACATAAAATATTTCAACATATGCTAAGAAAAAGTTGAAAATTATGATAGTGAACCTTAAACAAGTTAATGGGTTGAAAAATAATATACAGTCACATTCACATGTTGAAATTCATACGTATTAATACTGAATTCAATATTGGAGAAATACCTTAAAGACTTAAATTCTAATATGAAATGTGAGCGCTCTTTCTCAACTATGTTGTTCTCTCAATTGATAAAAGACACTCACCTGATCGTAAACCATTTCGACCTATGTGTTACTAAGTGTATAATAGTTTTTATTTTTCTTAAATTCAAAGTTAATTGTATGATTATATTAATTGCTAAAAATGTGATATTTTCGCTTATAATTTCGATTGATGAGTAAAGTTTCATTACAAGTTCCCTCACATGATTGAACAATAACATGATAATTGGATATTTGAAAGCTTGAGTAAATGATTTATAAGTATCTTAAACATTACTATTATTTGTAATGCATGTGTGCTAATTAATACTGAGAGTGCAAAGAGTAAATGGATTAACAATAGTTGTTATTAATACAAAAAGTAAAGTGATTGCTAGTTTTAAAATTAATTAAATCATTCTGTTTGAAGATTCAGTTGATTAAATTTATTTTTGTAAGTTTGAAAAAAAATGAAAAAAAAAAAAAATAGTTTTGTGAAAAAAGATTGAAAAGAAAAAAAATAATATGTTATAAAAATATTATTTTTTGTTTTGAAAAAAAATATTTTTGCGGAAAAAATTATTTTTGTAAGATTAAAAATTTATTTTTATATGATTGAAAAAAAAAATTGATTTTTTTTAATTAGTGGAAATACATTACAAGTTTGAGAAATTAATTCTTAAAAACATTTTATATAATTGAAGAAAAAAAAATATTTGATTTCATTTTCTAAGTAGAAAAATATTACAAGTTTGAAAAAATATTGTTTTGAAACAAAAAAAAAAAAAATATTCTTACAACTTGAAATTTTTTTTATATGTTAAGACCTGCAATTATTCATTCAAGGTTGATTGCTACACCATGTACATATGTATAACTTGAATATTGCATTCGTTTTAATATGACAAAATACATTCGAAAATTTCTAAGGAAATTGAATTCGCTGTTGTAAAAATAAAATCACTAGAAATATGTTTTGGAAATGTGAAAATCGCTATGTTTTTGGAAGAATAAATAATTGTAATGCTTAATTGATGAAAACTATTAAAAGAATAAGAACGCATTGAAAATAATCTCCACAGTGAAATAATCATTGGAAAACAACTCAATTTAAAAAAGTAATAACTATGGTCTTTTTCAAAATGTGAAATGTTATGGTGGACTGATTGCGAATAGAAAAAATTAAGTCTTTAAGTGTGTGTGTGTGTGTGTGTGTGTGTGTGTGTGTGTGTGTGCATGAGAAACGAATAGAATAGAATAACTTTGTAGACAGTTCAAGTTCGGGAAAAAATAAAAAATAAATAAATCGTCGACAGTGGTTTTGAAATTAATTAGGAAATTAGTTTCAAATAAAGATTTAAATCGATGTATCTTCTTTAATTAAGTTTTTGGGCGATAAAAGAGGTCACATGTGTTTACAGCCGTTAGTATTGAGTTGAAATCTTACCACGTGAATTCCATGACTCACTATGATAAGATAAAATCTGAGATAAGCCTATGTTTCATCTTTCATTATCCATTGTGCTTTCGATGTGGATGGACGCTTAGCGAAGAGAGTGTTGGTTGCAGTCAGAACATTCTAGGAAGGCATGGAAATGAAGTTTGGATAATATTACATTTTATGCCGTTGTTAAATTTAAAATCGACGCATATTTTGTAATATTATTCATTATCTTCAATAATGCATCAATGCATAAGTATTGGAGGAGTCTTTTCCTACAAAGGTTGGATTTTTGACTTTAAAATATTTTTTTCTTCGTATGATAAATTTACTATTGATTCCGGTTTTTTTTTTTTTTTTTTTTTTTTCACGAAGATTGTATGTGTCTGTTCCTATCTGTTTATGTTGATCATGAACTAGTATTAAATTAATTCGAAGTTTAATGAAAATTCTTAAAAAGGAGCAAATATAGTACTTGTGATAGGTCTAAAATTGTGTTAAGCAAACTTTTTATTTTATTCTGTTGGGGATTTTATATGAGTGTGTATATTCTTGAAATGATATGAAATTTTGTAAAAATATCTTTTGTAAGTCTTGGTTGTGATGTGGGAGTATTTTGTTGGAAGCTTCTTCAGTTATACAAAATTGAAGCCGACTTGAATGAAATATGCGACTTTGAATTTATTTGCATGCGAATGAAAAATTAATAAATAAAACTGAAATTCATAAATTGTATTGAAAACTCTGTTAATGAAATTAGTTGGCTGTAAAGTAATAATTTAGAAAAAACTTGTTAACTTTCGTCTTGGAAAATAACTATATTGAAAGAGTTGTATTTTGAATATAATAGCGGGAACATTTTTCATCACTTTGGTAAATGAATGATAAATAGTAAAACGCGTGAGAATATGTTAAAGTAAAATAAAATATTATTGGGAAAATGAAATAGTCAAAGTGATTCAAATTCATGAAAGTTGAAAATTTTGTTTTATTCTAACAAGAGTGCTTGTATGAAAAAATAAATAAAGTAATACGATAAAATGACTAAGTTAAATATTAATCAAAAAATAATTATTAGAGTTGATTAAATAAAATGTGATAAATTAAATGAAACTCTTGAAAAGCATATGTAGTGATGAAATGTAACTTGAGTACGAAATTTGCTTACTGGAAAAAATTAATTAAGTTGATTTTTAAAATTCGTGAAAATTTGTTAATGATAAGTGTTAATTACTACTAACAGTAAATTGATTGCAAGTTTTGAAATTCGTGCAAAGAATCAAAGTTGTAAAAATGATAAAGTTTGAATTGCATGAAAAAGAAAATCAAAATTCGAAAAATATTTTAAGTGTAAATATGTATGAAAATACAATTGAACTCCTAAATGATGAAAAATATAGTTTAAGTTGGAAAAATGATAAAGTCGAGTACACTTGTAAATGAATAAAAGATGCAAAAGTAATTAGAAATCAAAAGGTATAAAAATAAACTAAGTCTACAAATTGCTAAAAATAGACAAAAGAGCTTTAAAATAGTCAAAGACCTAACTAGAAAAAAATAATCGAAATCCTAAATGTATGGATGTGAAAAAATTTCCAGTCCAAAAATGCATGAAAGAAAAATCTAACTTGTGAAAAATATTCAAAGTCTGAAATGATTAAAAATAGTGAAAGACTAAGAGAGTGAGAAAATAATCAAAGATTAAAAGACTTTAGAATAGTCTAAGACTAAAACGGTAAAATAATCCTCGAACTCTAAAATGCTTGAAAATAAATCAAAACGTGTGAAAATATCCTCGTAAAAGTTTGTGAGAAAAAACAACTAAGTCCAGTATGACCGAAAATAAATAAAATTCGCGGCAAAATATCTAAAAACGCGCGAAAATATCCTCGTAAAAGATTATGAGAAAAAGGTGACGAAGTCCGAAAACGCGGGGGAGGGGGGGGGGGAATATAAATGCGCGAAAATATCCTCTTAAAAGGTTACAAAAAAAAAAAAATGACAAAGTTCGAAAACGCGCGAAAAAAACGACAAAATGCGCGAAAATACCCTCGTAAATGGTTACAAAGAAAAAATGACAAAGTTCGAAATACGTGAAAACAAACTAATTCTGAAAACTGTGAAGTTCGAAAGGCGGAAAAATAAATTAAGCTGTAAAAATGAAAAAAGATGGAAATACGTGAATAAATCAAAGTTTGGGTGTTCGATTCCCAACTCCGATACTCTGTAAAAATAAAAATAATTAAATTCGCGGAAAATATTCAAAGTTCAAATATGCAGGAAAATAATTGAAGATCAAAAGACTGGAAAATAGTCTAAGACCTAAATGAAAAAAAAAAAAAGGTTGATAGGGTGTATTTAATACACCTGGTTGGTTGGTGGGACCATCATCTTTTAATTAATTATTTTTGTGAAAACCTTCGTTACAAAGAAAAAATCACGGAAAATATTCTAAGTACAAAAACGCGGGAAAATATCTAAAACGCGCGAAAACTATTCGTAACCTTTCACGGTAAAATGACAAAGTCCAAAAAATGCGGGAAAATATCTAAAACGCGGTGGTCACCTTCTTCAAGTTCGAGGCGCAACCCCAAGGTCATCCCCAAGGTCGGAGGGGGAGTGGGAGGCGGCTATGAGCCGGATTGCAGATGCATAGCCGCAGTGCCGCCTCTTGGGGCAGAACCGGCCTTATCCCCCTACTACTGGATAGGCTAGAAATAATTTTTCGCATTTTATTTCAGCATAAATGCAGCGCTGACCCATTCCACCCAGATTACGCCGACTGACGGAATAACAGAGGCAGGAACACTTTTACAAACAGTAAAGATAATTTTGTCTCACTTTTTTTGAAGGATGTCGAGAAATACTAAAATGAAGAATAACAGAAACCCCAAATCAATATCAAAAACTAATATTAAACTAAAAATTAAAAAAAAAAAAACATGTCTCAGAGGGCCGTTGGCGTCTGAAATGATATCTTGTAATTTAAATAGGGAATAAAACCTAATTTAAACGGAATTTAAGAGTCTTTTATTCAAATATTTAAGAATTTTTAAAATAGAAAAGATCCGTCAAAAAAGTAACGGATCCGGATCCGGATACAGATCTTTATTTTTCCTCGGATATCCGCGGATATGGATACGGATATCCGGAACATCACTAATTAAAATTGTGCTCAACGCTTGCTATCAACCATATCGTTGCCAATACACGTGAGTAAAGACACGAATGAAATATTCTAGACCGTGAATGGCAACACTGAATGGCATTTCATCATTTGTCATTCATTGGCAGAAGTGGTAAACGATGAAAGAGTACCGATTTAAGTAATTTTTTTTAAATATTAAACTTAAAGAAATTATTTAAAAAATAGTCAGATTCTATGTTTTTAATCATGCTCTTTCAGAAAAAATTATTTTTAAAATTTTGGAAACGACCCCATTTTGCAGCTAAAGTTTTGATGTTGTAAAATATAAACCAAATTTCCCAAAAACACACATAGTGTGTTATCAATGAGAAGAGTTATACAAATAGGACGAAAAAGCGTTAAGAAAATCATTATGGTTTTTCATTGCAGATGTTATCACTCCAGGTTAAATGCTTGTAGGAAATGCGTGTGCGGGAATCAAATTCCAATAAATTTTTTGATGACAATGAATCAATAAACTGGATGGATTAATCAAAGAGTTAGATTGAGTTTTAGAAATATTAGAAAATTTAAAAACAAAAGTTTTAAAAGATGATTCAAATTGTTGCATCTTTTTGTAAGGCGAAAAGTTTGTAAGGCGTCAATGAGTAAAAAGTAAAACTATATTCTACTTTTCGTCGTCACGTACGAACGTCACGAAACGTCACGTACGTCACGAAACTGAACTGAATATGTACTAATGTATAGAAAAAACGGTACAAAATGAAAATGCCGTTCGAAGCGAACCAAAAATTTATGAATTCCGAATTCAACATCGTGAAAATTCAAATTTTTATAGTAGCCAGAGAGTAACACTATGCTTCTTTACATTATGAATGTTTACAATTTTAATGTCTTGCATTTTTATCGTCGAAAGTTCACAATATCTCATCTCTGAGTGCACTTCAAATATTAAACCTATACATTCACATTCTTTACATGAAAAAAATCTCACGAGTTTCTAAAGGTGTTTGCCCTCCACCAAAGTGTTTTCCCTCGTAATGTCCATGAAATCTCTCTGTCCCTCTCACCCCTCCCACAAACGCACCTCTCCTACGAATTCTCTCCCGCGTCGTCAACAGGAAAAGGGTGAGTGAATGTTTTCGAAAAAGGGGGACAGAAGGGAGTCAAGTGTTTGGATGTTTACGTTGGATGGAAAAACTCTCACGGTGAATCACATCACACCCCTTCCTGGGAGACAGATGTTTCGTCGAGGGCGACTTGGAGAAAAAAAGAGAGAAAAGACGCTGACCCTGCGGACACGCCTCCCACGGACGTTCCCACCAAACGAATATACATCCGAGATAGACGTGAAAATTCAAATTTTTATAGTAGCCAGAGAGTAACACTAATAATTTTGTAGTACTTTTTATCCTTCGCGGCATTTTCTTATGGAATGAAAATGCAGTGAAATCCCGTTGCAACAAACTTCGAGTGACCGCAAATTTTGTTTGTTGTGACGGAATTTTTGTTGTAATGGAATTTAAGCAATGTTATGGAAATGATATCCGGACTAAAAATTTATTTCGTTGCATTAGCATTCGTACTAACGAGATTTTACAGTAGATCAACGGGTGTTTTAATTCGGTTCGTGGAGTAAAATATGCTTTATGCAGGAGTTCCCAAAAGTGAGAGTCGTGGGACCCTGGCGTGCCGCAGAGAGAAGTGAGGGGTTCCATGAAGCCTCCATGCTATTATATCCATTAGGGTGCCCCCCCCCCCAAAAAAAGAAGAAAGTCAATTTTTCAAGTCGCACCCCCTCTTTTATTTTTATATTTATGTCAAAACAATTGTAAAAAAAAGAAAAATAACAAAAAAGTCATATAATTTGAACTATGGCAACCCGTGCCGACTTGCGTCTGAAAGTATGAACCAGCACTGTGTACCAGGTCCAATCGAAAAGAAAAAAAAAACTTTTTTACTAACTCGAAATTTCACATTGATAAAACGTTGCCCTACCCTACGTTTGCGTAGACCAAGGACATGGAGGAGAAAGAGCTCGTTTTTTAAGTTTCTGGTCTAAGAAATTGTGAAAACGCTATTATTACATGAAGACAACTCTTCTTTCTTTTTTCTTTTTGATCCAGACCAGAAGATGAGTAATCCCCGGTCCAGCACCCCCAAAGGTCACTTGGAAGACACATACAATTTTACAAAGTCTTCACTTGGAAGACTTTGTAACCACGGTACAGTTTGAGTACGATATAAGTTTGTTGAGAACCTCTGGTTTAGCTGAAAGTTGATTTTAACAATGTTTTACTACTTGGATGAAATTTGATTATCTTTCTTAAGATATATCCGCAAGTCATTCAAACCTGTTCAGTAAAGATCCAGCTTCAATGCAAAGAACTATTCCGGCATAAGTCACATGTTTTGTTACATCCAGACAACTTACAAAAGGCCATTGAACAACAGATAAGTTGACGCTCCCTCTCCCTCCGCGTGGAAACGCGGAAACACCCTTTATCAAAGTGGAAACCGCATCCCCCTTATAGTCGCCGAGTCAAAGGCCTCCACAGATCTTCAGCTCCTTTTTCAAAGTGAAAATGGATTGGCGAAGGAACACCGTCATTGTTCCCAATGATATTTTAACATGTGTTTTCCCATGAGATTGGGGTATTACAGTGAAATTCCTTTACAACGAATACCAAAACAACGAAATTTCCGTTTCAACGAACTACATTTTCAGTCCCAATGTAACTGCCATTACATTATTTGAATTCCGTAGCAACGAAATTCCCGTTACAACGAACAAAATTTGCGGTCCCTTGAAGTTCGTCGTAACGGGGTTTCACTGTATTTATAGTAAAAAACATATAATTCGGTTCATAAAAATTCGATTTAATTTACATAAAATATAGTATTCTGCCGTGGGCATTTAAACGGTAGTGTATCTGCAGAAATGAGGTTTTCGAGTTATTTGAAGAAACGCGTGTTCGATTCAATACTAACAACAAGAAGTTCCGTCTAGAACTATACGAGTCTACTTTCCCGTATATCCATACTACTTTCTAGTACCTGATCAATATTCTCAAAAATAGCTAAAATCGCAAATTGTTTCAAACATATTTTTGCTAATTTCTAGGAATAAAGTATTCGTCACACATCTAAAAAAATTAGATGCGTAAAAAAAAAGCAGCACCTTTTGAACAAAGCAGCTAATACACTTTTTTCCCTTAAAAAAAATTCTTTAACAGCTTTCAAAACGAAAAAATAATAATTAAAATCAATAAGCTTATTCGGAACTCCAGCGCTCGAATACGCTACCTTGCGGTGATTTACAAAACTGCAAATGAAACTAAAACATTGCCACATTGCGTTCCACGTGTGTCTGTTGACGTAAACACAGGCAGTTTGTTCTGAGTATTTATTAACGCAATCGATGTGTCTTAGTTTGCTTTCAGCTACAGAAATTAATTCGTCCCTTAGTAGTATTCTCGAGCTTCTCAAAATAATGTTAGTTTTCATTATTTCCTTAATAATTGGTGAAAGCGAACATTCTGGATTAACAAACTTGGATAACGTTATACAAGGTAAAATTTTTTATTGTTTTGTATGAATTTGTAAGAATATGGGTTTTTTTTTTAATCTTAAATTAATTAAACTTACCATATTTTACAGCAGCATTTAGTTGGATTGGACAGTATGCAAAATATTTTCTTGAATATATTATCGTAGAACAAAATGAATAACCGAGAAAGAATTTACTTTATTCCTTTTATTCTCAGCTGAAAGGTTTCGCCAAATTTGTTTAGGGTTATAGTTTTAATAGAGTGCGAGCAAAGTAGCCTTGGCGAGATTTCGCGTTTTTAGATAAACCATTTTTAATTTTTATCATGAGTGGAATAAAATGGTAGTAAGATTACAGAATTCGATAAGTGAAAAGAAATAATGGTCAATCAACTGAAAAGAAAACTACCACCGTATATCCGTGAGAATTTTGTTGATGATTTGCATAACATGACACAATTAAATCGTAACTCAGAAATTAGAAAAATCGAAACAGAAAATTTTTAAATTAACCGATTCGGGAATTCGAGAGAGATAACTCAGCTACAAATGGAAAACAATAAGCGCTAGCCAAGCAAGGCAAAAAAGTATCATCTTCTTTCGATAACAATTTGTAATGTCATATTGAATTTTCTAGCACTAATTGTTATTCTTGTCAGGCCACAATTATTATTTAGTTTTATCAAGAATTGATAAATATCGAATTCAACATCGTGGAAATAGCTGCTTAGAACTACGAACTACGTAGTTTGCATTAATCTTTGACGTTTAGTAATGCTTCTTGAATTCTCATTTCTTTCTACGTGGGCCAGAATATCCACAAGGCTTTGAAAATTAATTTAAAAAGAATAAAGCGAAAAAATCATACGTACGAACAAAAATCACAACACTTTTAGCATTTTCTTCGTTACCATGTGCGTTTGTTTTAGTTTTTAAGTCCGCCATTAGACAGTGACTTCAGTGCCCTTATAGTTCGTTGGAGTTGCGAATTAAAATAAATGCAACATATCAAAAAAAAAATCGTTTCTTTTTCCCCAGTTGCCAAAAATACTTTTTTTAATGAATTAATGCCCTTACCGAAATAAAGAAAAACAATAAAATGTCAACTTAAAGAAATAATTTTCATTGTCAAAAAAAAAAAAAAAAATCGTCTGCGCATATCGTTATGTAGAAACATAAATGACTTCGAGTTTATTCGCCGAAAACTGAATATCTAAATTAAAACTTTAGCGTCAAAATAAAAACAACTCATATCAACAATAATTATTTCACAGTGAGAACCATAGCTTCGGAGTCGGAGTCAATCTCATTTTGGGATAAAGGAGTCGGAGACGAATATCCAAGAATCGGAGTCAATCATTTGTCCTCCGTGTATAAATTTTTGCCAAAGTTACGAAGTCAGAGTCGAAGTCGGGGAGTCCGAATCCGATTAATTGTCGGGCACAGGAGTCGGAGTCGGAGTCAGGTGCCTCTAAATTCTCGGAGTCGGAGTCTGGAGTTTGGCGTCAAGAGCTATTTCCAACAATATTTGTTTGAAATAAATCCGCCTTCAAGTACGGAATCTACATTGAATTTCAGTTTTCCCGTAGGCACTAATGTTAAGTTTTTTTGAGCGGTTCAAAATTGAACAAAAGAATAGTTCAAATCAAAAAGTGAAATATGGGAATGAGGTGTCCTCGCTGAGATCTTTCGAACAAAAAAAAAAGTTTGTTCGAATCGGACTATTCATTCAAAAGTTATTAGGGGGGGGGGGACAGACAGACCGACGGACTGACAGACAGACCGACAGACATTTTTTCCCGTCTCAATACCCTACTTTCCAATTTTTAATTTTTCGATATTTATTTAATTATTTTTGACATTTTTTTGTTTTTCGCGATATTTTTAAGATGCATTGAGCCTTCTTTTATGCTTTTTTCTTCTTTTTCTGACTTTTACTGGGAAAGTAGGCTAAAAAAGAAATGTTGGAATTGGACGTTTTTTCAAGCCTTTTTTAACAGCGGAAACCAAATAAGCAAGTTGGTACAATAAAGCTAACGTACAACACATGACAAAAATACAAAAAAAAAAAAAAAAAAAAAGAAACATTTGCAGTTACAGCTTTTTACCTGCCCACGGCAGTACTACTCTATTTTAACCCATTAAATAAACTAACTTCAGGAAAGAAATCATGGAGTTGGATTTTTGTGACAATTGAACGGAAAGGCGTAGAAATTTCTTTATGAACTAGGGGGGTCCGTCTCCTGCTCGCTGCAGCTCACCACCCCCCGGAGATTGCTTTGTAATCTTATTTGGCCCATGAAGATTTAAAGCGCCAGTTAAGAAGAATTAGATTGAAATACACGTTACGATGAGCACAAAGTAAAAATCGCACCCCCTTTGCCCTTTCCCGTAGAAAATAGAGTTTCAGGAAAGAGCTCATTTAATTTAGAAAAATATGAAAATCCCACTCCAACTCGAAGACAAAAAAAACTTGACAAAAATACAAACAACAAAATAGTTCTTAAAAAACGCTTTATAGAGCACCTTTCTCTAATTTATACCAAGTTTGCAAATTAACTTATATACGAAGTTTCACAGCCTGAGAATATAGCAAAACGACCGTTTTATTCATTTGAAAACCCCCATTCAAATTCGAGGTTTCCATAGGTGGGGAAACCCTATCCTGGCAGCGTCATGAAGACTACGTAGATGCTGATCACAGCATCTCGACCCTACCAGGTTAGGTTTGCCCCAACTATAGTAATATTTTACTCTTTAGTTAGGGGCTTGAATTGATTTGACGCAAGGACTTTCGCTAAATTAGAAAACCTTATATCTGCTGTTCTAATTAATTGAGAAAATTGGAACAAGCTCAATCTGATACAGAAGAAAAAAACTCTTGCAAATGACGTAGGATGTTAAGGTGTGTGAGAAATCTTCCATCCCTTAACTAAGCAATTTACGTTAAACTTCATCTTAAAAAATAATTGCAAAACAACTAATTAGAAGTAAAAAAAAACACAAGAGCAAACTTTTGGGGGCTTGAAGTAATTTTGTACAAAATTTCAAGGCTGTAGGTGACTCCTGGTCTGTCACAGACAGTTTTCACAATTCCTTCATGTTATTTTTTTGTTAATGTATAGAGATAGAGAAACAGAGGGGTCGGATATAAAAAGTTAGGAAACCACAGCGTTACTGCCGTAATTTTAGGATCTAGAATTTGTAGTTTCTTGCTTGAAGGTTGTAATGTAAAGAATACATGAATAATTTTGCGTCAGGCCCGTCATTTCGAATTTTTTCAGTGATGGAGAGGGGGGGGGCTAAGGTTACTTACTTAACGCATTTTATCAGAAAGCAGAAAAAACCAAGCTTACTTCAATGTAAAAACATTGATTTTTCACAGCTGGGAGTGAGGAACAATCGACCCCACTAAATGACGGACTTGGTTAAAAGGTTGGAAACACCCAAGTGGTGATAGAATTTGTTAATTGCTCCGTTTCTTTTTTTTTTTTTGATTAGACATAACAAGTTGCAGTTCTTCATGTGATTTTTCACATTCATGATATAATAATTACAAAAATTGCTTATTATTTTTTTTAAATAAAAATATTACTGTCAGTAAGTGTTTTTAAAAACGTTTGGTACCACAAGTTGTTTCAATTCAAGCTGTAATACTTTACTTGTTAACGTTACGAGAGGGGGAAAAAAAAAAGGTTGAGAAACGATACAACCTAGAGTAAAGAAAATAAGAGTAATGCTTTGTTTGTCATTTCGCAAGGTCCTTTCCAGTGACTGTTAGCTGAAAAAAAAAGCAAATTATGGTCACAGCAGAAAAAGAAAATTAAATATTGAAAAAACAACAGTAAGAAATTTAATTTGTTATTTTGTTTGCATTAAATTCATCTTAAAACATTCCTTAAAAAAATATATAAAAGATCCAAATTTATCTTAAATGCTGGCGCCATCTAGTGAAAAAATTCGGATAAAATATTCACATTTATAGTTTATCGGGAATCATTTCTATTTATCTTTCTAAAAAATTGTTTTTCTATAAAAGTAATTTAGCTAATGTATTTATACAGAGTTCAATGTCTGTTTGTAAAGCAACAAAATTGGGTTACACTTAGTCCCAAAAAAAAAAGCAAAGTGTAAAATATTGCACTTTGCACGTTTCCTTTCAACTTGCACGTTTGCAAACATTCCTTTCAACTTGATTTTTTTAAAAGTTTGATCAGTATTTTTTTCCCATCTTTTTCTTTCTTTATTTCAATTTAAATTTTTAAAAATAAAAATTTCTTTTATTTTTTAAACTAAAAAAGTATTTTTCCTTTAAACTGTAACTCCTTCTCATTTCTGGATTGACAGGGATCACTTACACAAAAATTTAGTTCATTTTAATTTGAATGATACGTTTTCAACCAGTGCACATAAAACATGTGGTTTGGTAGGATGTGTGGGTTTTAGCGGCACAAGCGCAAGAGGCGCTAAACGATTGTTTTAAGAAAGTTGAAGGACGGAATAGAGAGTACTAAACTTTTATTTAGAGTAAAAGGCATAAAACTTCTAGAGTTTTGAAGAAATAGGCCAAAAGTTAAATGCTTACAATTATACAAAACTTCAAATTTTGAATAATAAACTGAAAAAGTGCACAAGAGAAACATTTTGACTAACAATAAAACTAAGCTATGATGAAACGAAAACGCAGACCAGGGGACAAACAATAAATTAAATATATGTAAATGCAATCTTCCGAAGAAAGGGGTATAATTTTTTAACACGTGGATGCATGTGGGAATTCAGGGAAATCATAGAGTACATTTTTTTTCTGTGTAAGTGATCCTTATACTTGTCAAATGTTTAAAACGTCTTGTCCTAAACAACTTATTCCTTAATATAATTTCTTTAGTGAATACTAATTTAACTTGAATGGATTTCTCAATGAATTTAAAAGAAAAAGTAAAACCAGGTTCAAAATTTTGTTTACAAACTTTTTTTTTTTTTTGGAAAGAATTAAACCAATTTAATAAATATAACAGTATTCAAAAACAATTAAACACGAATAAATATTATAGTGATTGATTATTATTTTTCATTTCTCGTTCAACAGGAAGTGAAATTGTCCTCAATAGAAGATATTAAAATAAGCAAAAGAAAGAAAGAAAAGTTTTAAAAAATTTGGAGAGAACCGTTAGTTCATTGCCTAAGCAACAATGTTTGCCGCTAGGGCACACGCATGTAATTTGTACAGCGATAGCGAGGATAAGTTGTTTTTCTTACACTGATGGTACACTGGCAATGAAACGACTTTTACAGATTTCATTTACGTTACTTGGATGAACTCAACCCAAGATGCATTATATTTCCCACAATCTTTCAATTTGATCTGTTTCAGGATCTGTTCAGGTCGTAAGTCAACCCATTATGTAATTAAAAAATTACTAAAACTATGTGTAGATATGGTATATTCCAAAACGGCACACATACACTTTGGTCACCAATGATGAACGCTAGTAAACTACACACAGTATTATTGAATTATTTAAAATCGTGAAAGATCGCTGCTAAAAAAAGATATTTATACAAGAAGAAATAGGGGTTAAAATTTAAAAAAAAAAGGACAAGAAAGATGAAAACTATTCTTTTTCCAGCCTTGAGGCTACGTGATACGTTATTCAGAAGCAAATATACCTTAGCGATTGTTGCAGTTTTCCCTACTCTACAGTTCGTTATAAGTTATAAGCATGTTATGGGTCATTCTTCAAAAAGTGTAACTTTTCTGTCACACGCCTTTTACAGTAAAAACTTTAATGAACAATTCATTTAACAATGATTTTTAATTTCATCAAAAATATATCTATTTAAACCTGCCAAAAATTTTTTAATGATAATTTTTATTTTAGTATACTCTTCGTTCACAACATCTGAATTCTCACTTCCGTGGCATGTCACACACCTTGTGTGGCTGTTTATGTTGCTTAATAACTTGTTTAATTAAAAGTATAAACTCATTTATTTATTATTCCCCTCACAATTGTCTCAAATACTAATTGTTTAAGTATATTTATTTTTTTTTAACATTATGTTTTAGTTCGTTTTAGAAGGACAAGGAGTCATGTCACACAATGAATTCTCACCTCCGTTACCTAAACACAAAGTGACATTCCTCATTAACACGTGGCAGTAATGACATCAAATTTTATTTCCCATGATACAGGGGAGCCCCCTTGTTTATTTTAAGCCATAGTTGAAGTTGTGAGATTTTTGTCGAAAAACAAAAAGATAGATTTTGCTTTAAAAACTTAGTGTGGTTATTCTGACTTCTTACCTCCGTGAATTTGAAATTCAGGGATGTATATTAATGTAAAAAAGAAGTAAACATGTTTTCATATGCTTAACATGTGCAGATTGTAGCGACGGAGAAAGAAAAATTTCCATGAAGAATGTATCTACAACTCAAATTCAAAATAATAGAATATCAGACCTGTTTAGACAGAACTGTTAGAACAAAACGTGTCCCTAAGACGGGAAAAATGAACGCATGCAGATTAAAAAGACTAGAACTCGTTATTCATGAATGGGTAAATCAATTTGAACAACTTTTCAGGTATTATTTTAACAATTTATGGATCATTAACACATTGAAAAAATTGATAGATTTTTTATATAAGTCAAAAAATTAGAATAATCTATTCATTCAATGTGAATTTTAAAAAGTAACGAAACTATTTGCATACCAGTTACCCTATAGTTTGTCACAAGTAAGAAGTTTGGCGCCCGAACAATTTTACGCTCTTTTAAAAGCCTTTTATTGCTCAAAATGGGCCGTCAATGTGAAAAATAAGAAAACACGAAGTGACATATTGTATCATTTCTTAAAGATAGAAAAAAAAAAAAAAAAAAAAAAAAAAAAACCATTCAACTCAATTCAAATGAACGTTTTACAATCTATGGTATGTAAGATTTTAAAGGAATGTAGAAGGACAAATCAACTAAAAAGTAACAGAAGTAAACGAGGTAGAAAAATTGTAACACCTGGCAGAGATGAACCCAAATTAAAGTAAATTGTCCAAAATAATCGTTGAAAAATGCTGCTTACTTCCATAAATGTTGGACAGCATGTATAATTATCTTATCCACGCCATTTATACTTGGACGATTAATTGCGGATCTACGAAGTAAGACCAAAGATAATCATGAAGCAGAAACGTGCACGACTCTTCTGGAGCAAAGAGAAGCTCAAACAGGGCAGCTAGAGGGGAAAAGTATTATATTCAGTGATGAATCTTTTTTCGGGAAACTGTGAACAAAAAAAGAGGCTCGTGTTTGTCCTTTAAAAAGAAAAGCCCGTGAGAAAGAAACCCGTCGTAATCGGGAAAATGTAAAAAGTCACCACGAAAAAATAAATTTTTTTTTCGCTTGAAATAATAATAAAAAATCAGAATTTTTTTTTCACTTGTTCCAAATTTGATGATTTATTGCACAGTTTCTTAAATAAGAAATAAGAGCAAAAAGTTATTGAACATACAACAATTTCTTGAATATGAAACAATAATACAACTCAATGTATTATTGTTTCAACAATGCTACAATGCTTCTTCAAATTGCTACAAAGGAGTTCTATTTAGGAACTTGTACTATCGGGATTTTTCAAATTTCGGCCGTATTCATATAAAATTCGCGAAATTTCGAGCTCGCAAAATTCCCGACATCTTTATTTTGCCAAGTGCTTTTACAGTAACCACTGTTTTATGAATATTTTGTGTCACGTTGTGATTGTTGGCGGCACATCGGTTTCGAAAATTTAACATCTCCAGTTAAAAGGATCAAAGAAAATTGTACTGTTTAAAATAATTAGCATCGCTTGTTAATTGAACCGAGTTGAACAAACATCGTTGATTCATGCAATTAATATCACCGGTTAATATAATCAAACAAAAGGTATCGCCGCTTAATGGAATAAATTTCTTCTGTTCACAGAATCAAAAAAGAAAAGAAAATGAAATCACAGCCACTAAATAGAAACAACATTGCCAGTTTATAGACTCAAACAAAACAAACATTGCCACTTATTAAAAACTAAAAGCAATATTGTTGATTAACGGAATCATAGAAAAATCATTGTCGCTAAAAGAACCAAAATAGTTGATTTGTAAAATCATTTAGTGCAGAGAAGGAAGAAAACATCGCCGTTGATAAGAATTAAAATGGGGTTGTTTCCTTCAGTCGAAAGTACTACTTTTAGTCACTTAAATTGATAGAATGAGTAAAAAAAAATAACATGGACCCAGAAAATACTTTCATTTTCCCAACAGTTATTTTTTAATTAATTTTTTTAAATGTCCGATTTTGAAAACAAGGCGTGGTCTTTATGACGTCACTAATGATGCACTTTGGCGCATCTTTCTACCACGTTTCCAAGTTATGTTAACCAAGAAGCAAATTGAATATTGCGCTCTACGCTTGCAATCAACCATATCGTTGCCAATTCACGTGAGTAAAGATGCGAAATAAATACTTTTCTCCGTGAATGGCAACACTGAATGGCATTTCATCATTTGTGATGTCACACGACAGAAACGTAAACAATGAAAGCGCATTGATTTAAGTAATTTTTTAAAAATATTAAACTTGAACAAATTATTTAAAAAATGGTCAGATCCTATATTTTGAAGCATGCTCTTTCAGAAAAAAAAACTTTTAAATTTTTGGAAACGACCCCATTGCCGGATAATAGTTTCAGATAGAATAATCGTCGTTTAATAATATAATCAAGATTGTCGGTAAATTTAATCAAATTGAAAAAAAAAAAAAACATCGTCCGATAATAGAAATAAATAAATCAGCATCACTGCTTTCTTTAACCAACTTCGATTATTAATAGAATTAAAAGATCACCTACGAATAGAATCAACTCAAATAAACATCGCCTCTTGCGTGTTAGGAAGTAATGTACTCAGGGGAGCGCTAAAGAGAGAGCGAAGAAGAGTTTGAGAGAATGATCTCTCAAACAGTTTCTCATTCGGTAAATTTTGTCTTATGATTCTACAAATTTGGAGACAGCAGTGCAAATGTGCCCCCCCCCCCCCTTTTTATGCTTGCTTATCCATTCATTAGATGCAGGATCATGCTTGCATTTGATCATTAGGTAAAATTCGGAGTTTCTTTCGGTAAAATTGAGAAATTCCCCTCTCTAAAATTTAAGTTCTGGGCGCCCCTGAGTGCGCTGTCCACATTAGACTTATTGAACTTCACTAATTTAATTTTTATGATTTTTCTTCAGCATTCTAAGATTTTTCGTTATTGATTAATTGCTAAAAGTTCATAATAGATACATATAATTAGATATTTCATGTTTTTAATGCACAGGATAACTATAAATCATTTCTTGTTTCTGTCCAGCATTTAAAGTGCAATAACTTTAAAGACTTACTGTTGCTTCATACATTTGATTTACAGAAATATTAAATGTGCATGTAATGTGCTTTAGTACAGTGTTTCTCAATTTCTTTGATAAGTGGACCCTTTAATGTCCTGTTTTTTCGTGGAACCTTGCTTTCTCTCCATTTGTGTAGTTTGAATGCAACACTCTGAAAATGGTTCACTAAAAATTATTTCAAATGATGTCTTTAAAAAGGAACTTCAAAAATTACAACAATATTTCTGAAAATAATTTTCAGCAACTCGTTTCAAGCAAAATTTTTAATGTTTAAATTGCAATGAGTGGAGAGTGATATTCATTTTAAGACTTTATGGATGGCCGCAGATAAATTTAATATCAGGCTTTATGAATGACAGTTGAGCTCTCATTTCAGGTTTAGCCACTCTGAAGGTTTAGCATGTCCAGTTGCTGAATTTTGTTTTTCTAATTTATTTATTTATTTATTTATTTTTCGTTAACTTTGTTCACACATAAGTTGAGAACATCGTTTTAAACAGATAGGGTGGTTACAAATAGTAAAAACACTAACTTCGACTTTTGTGACATTCGGAGCATATTCATCTTTTAAACTACACCAGAATGCCAAGAACAGTATCGATTTAAATTTCTCTACCAAGGATGAGTCAAATATCGTTTTAGTAGAAGTTTCATATTCTTGAACAGTCATCATCGTGTATTGGCAGTGATAATGAATGGATTTTTAACCCAAGTTATTTTGAGTTTTTTCTATGCTGTTCATTCAGAAAATACTGATTAAAAGCAGCGCTGAAACTTTATTTTTTACTAGCGGTACCCGCACGGCTTTGCCCGTAGTAGAAAACTAAAAGATCATTTGTACATTTACAAGTAATGGATGATGAATTTCTTGCCAATTTGCTATGCTAATTTGCTCGCCCATGATCGCATGTGGTAGTTTGCTCGTCCACGTTAAGGTAATTTGCTAGTCCACGTTATGGTACTTTGTTCATCCACGTTATGTTAATTTCCTCGGTAAAATGTTCTTAAAATTGGAATAGAAAAAGAACAAAACCGAATTTTCGAAAAATCGCTTCGAGGTGCTCAACCCTATGCTACGAACTAATTTTGTGCCAAATTTCATGAAAATCGGCCGAACGGCCTAGGCGCTATGCGCGTAACAGACATCCAGAGGCGCAGACATCCATCAGCTTTATTATTAGTAAAGATAAAGAAAAGATTGATTTTTTTGTATGACTAATCTGCACAAAAACAAACAATGCAAGTCTGTGGTACCCCTGAGGGATCTCCATGGAACCCTAGAGTTCCGCGGAACACATTTTAAGAAACTCTGCTCGAGCAGAAAGTGTGCATGCTGGAAAACAGCGCACACATTTTCTTTAATTTATTAACTCTCCCTGAAATGAGTTGGGTTCTGCCGACTTCATAAAGCACGCGTCCTCCCTTTCACGAAGAAAAAGACTTCTTCGCCCGAGAATCCTTCAATGACGGTATTCCCTCCGCGTCCTCTCCTCCTCTAGATTCTATTTTGGTCCCTGGCAAGGCGCCAAAATCACCCCATTCTGCCTTTCTCTCCGCCCGGGGTTTTAGTAGAGCGTTTTCTAGGTTTGTGGAATCGAGCGTTCTCTTCCTTGAACAGAGGCGTTGGAAAACGCTTTGGTTTCAAGTTTTTAAGTTCCTTCTCAGACAGAACTTTCGCATGCAATGTGCAGAAGTATGAACGCAAATTTAGTTAGGAAGAAAATGTATTCTACAAATGCATCACGAAGTTCTTCTGATTAAAATTCACTTCGAATTGCGGATAGTAATCTGCTAGATACAGGGAAAAAATGTCGCGAAACAAATAAATAAATAAACAAATAAAAATTAAATATGTTTCAAAATTGGCAGACGATTTTCTTTTTTTTAATTACTGTTTTCAACACTGTTGCCACAAATTTAAAAACGGATTTTTTTTTTTATAAACGTAACACTTTTGTCCTTAAGATCATCTGTAACACAGCCAGGCCTGGATTTACGTACAAGCTAAGCAAGCTATAGCTTAGGGTCCCCGCTTTGTAAGGGGCCCCCCAACTCCAAGTAATTAGAATGATTCGTACCAAAAAAAAGAAGAAAAATTAATTTGAATTTTGACATCTTGAATTCAAATTATGTTTTTCGCAATCACGAGTGTGTGTATGTAGGCATGTGTGTTTGTGTGTGGGGGGTATGTGTGTTTGTGTGTAGGATGTATGTGTGTGTAGGCATGTGTTTTTGTGTCTGTGTGTTGGCATACGTGTGTGGGTAGTTGTGTGCATGAGTGTTTGTGTGTGTGGGGGGGAGGGTATGTGTGTGTAGGCATATGTGTTTGTGTCTGTGTGCAGGCATGAATGTGTGGGTAGTTGTGTGTATGTTTTGTGTGTGTGTGTGTATGTGTAGGTGTCTGTATGTATGCGTGTGTATAGGTGTATGTGTGTGTGTAGTTGTGTATGTATGCGCGTGTGTATAGGACATGGATGCAACCTGGAAACGGCTTTTGCTATAAGAGCAGCATCGTGAGGAGCCGGTCGACGGTGATGGTGCGGAGGGTGGCAGTGGGAAAATAAAATGATAGGACGCCACAAACAGTCAAATCAAAGCAATAAGCAATCGTGATTGCTCAAAAAAAAAAAAAAAAACTTGAAAAAATAAATTTTATTTTCTAGTGTTTGAAAACCTTGAAAATTTCGAAAAGTGTGGCTACAAACCACAAATGGGAGAGGGTAGGGAGAAGGAATGCCATTATATGTCAAATTCACCTCCTTGCTACATCCTGCATCAAAAATGTACAAACCATGGTTTTCACGTTTCTGAATCATATACAAATTTTTGTTGCTCACATGTTTCATATCTTGCTATTTATATAATTCCGAATTATTTGAAAATTCTTTTTTTTTATTGCTTGCTTTTATCCTACTTCTGCATATTGTCAATTTGTTTAACACGTAAAAAAACACTACCTTTGTTCCTTTTCGTTTTCTGTCCCACTTGCAACTGAAGAAAAGTTGTCAATGAGAAATCTATATTTTCTTTTTTCTTTTAGATTTAAAACAGCTGTTTCTTAAAAAGTTAGAACAGGACTGTAAAAATTCACAATCAAGTACTAGAATATCAGAAACTGGAAAGTGCGAATGAAGGGCATGAAATAATTTTAATTGTTCTAGATTCCCTGAAAATAATTAGAACAATCTTTGAAAATCCTAACAAAGTGGGTTCCAATTTTATTTCTTATCAAGTGTATAAATTATGAATTGTTCAAATAGGCAGCATGCTACTCTCCTGTTACCTATTTTCTAAATCTGTACACCATTTCTTTTAAAGCATTCTCATTGATTTGTCGAATCAAAAACAATTTTTACTGTGTGTTATCTTAATTTGCAGAAGTGTACATAACTTTAAAAAAGCTTTGTTAACCTGTTTCTTTCCTGATATTTTTGTAGTTCCAACTACATCTTATAAGGCTTCAAAATACAGAATTTTACATCTATTTTTCAAAATTTCCTCCGGGGGAGAAACCCCGGACCCCCTACAATTTAGGATATTTTATACTCCACTTAGAGGGGAGTCCAGGGTCACTCTCTTGAGACCATTACCTCTCTTAAGGTCAATCCAAAAAGGATATCAAGGAAAACACATTAAAAAGGATAAAAAAAAAGCAGAAGTATTGCAGTATGTAACAGAAGAAAGAGACATAGTAGGGGGGGGGGGCATAAAAAATTGCCCTTACACCACCGAGAAAAACGTTCTTCAAGCTACAAAAGGCCTGAAATAGCTTAGGGCCCCGTTAAGTCTAAATCCGGCCCTGAATACAGCTCATCGTTACAATTTAAATAATTTGTTTTGAACGGACACACCTCACCATACCCCCTTCTCCTCTCTGGCACCTGTCATGCTATTTTTCATAAGCACATCCTCACATATATAATAGCCGATGATCGAGTAACACATGTGTTTCAACCATGAAACTCGCGCCACGGCATGATAATTTGATAGTGTGTTTTGGTAATGTTTAACATGCAGGGAAAGGCTGTAATGTGACAAGGCAGAACTCGATCTGGTAACTTAATTGTTCTACTGGTGGGACTATGTCATTTCAGATTAATGAAGAAACGAAGGAATGGTCAACAATGAACGCTACCTCCTGGAGTTTAGGGTTAATCCACTGGAGTTAGGGTTACAATTTCAATAATCAAAATATCACCAAACAAGCAATGGCTTTGTCCAAACGCAGAAGAGTAGAAGCAATTTTCACCCGTCATACTTTGACGGGCGACTTTCTAGTCCTCATAGTAATAAGCGTGATGCCACTTTTTGTTGCCCCCCCCTCTTCTTGTCCCAATTTTCCGAACTCCTCTCCCCCTCAAAGCGTGACATCATTTGTGGGCAGCCCCTTAGTACCGAGCCGACGGGAGGTCATGTCAGCCTACTCGTCAGAAATTCGGGGCCCGGCCTCTTGCGGGCGGGGAGGACTTTTAACAGAAATAGTATATGTTTCAAAAGTTTTAGGCAGGGAGACTCTCGGCGGCCCCAAGCACAGATTCGTGTTTTCTTTCCTTTTGTTTTTTGGAAAGCAAATAGAGGACGGAAGAAAAAAAAAAAAATCAGTCCGAAGAAGGATGTGTGAGGGTAACGGTTGATAAGCTAAAAGCTAAAGAAAAGAAAGCGAGAGAGAGAGAGAGAGAGAGTGGAATTAAAAGACATTTCTTTCGGATGGGAGGGAGAGCGGGGCACTCATTTTTTTCAAACGAATCCAGACGAGAGGCTCGCGGGTTGACGACCTCCTCTGCGATCCACCGGATACGCCGAGCGATCTCTCGAACGATGACGAATCAATGCAAGAATCATGTTTCCCTTCTCTCGCCTAATAGAATAACAGCTTCATTAAATAACAACACGTTTGAAGGTGTTGAGGAATGACGCAACAAAATCGCGTATACTGAAGATTGATTACTCGTCAACTGGGTCCTGCTCTTGGGGGTGGTGAAGGCTTACAGCAGGGCTCCCAAAAGATTTTTTGATTGTCTCTCCGGAAAAAGGAACTTAAATTCTTAAAAGACTAACCTCAATCACAACTTTTATGGGTTAAAATTGAAGGTGCACTGATTAATCGGCAGTAACCGGTCACTTTGACGATTATCTATAATCGGCCGATGCCGATTTTAGCCGATTTTTTTTAAAATAAAAATTACTTTCGCAAAGAACAAGAAACTATACTGACTGAATTTGTTACACCGAACCAATAGTTTCGATCTTTAGCTGTCGTGTCACCCTCTGAACGGTTATCGATTAGTTTGTTACGTTTAACACCCAAAAAGAATGGCGTTCCATAATGATTTTAAACTGTAGAGCACAAATGTGGAAAAAAGTCTCGTGGTAGCACATATAGTGCAAGTAAATAATGATCCATTATTTTATGTTATAATTTATACATTTACATTAAATAAGAAGCAGATGGAAGCGGGCAAACCCGAAAAATCTGTACCTCAGAGTCAGAGGAACGTAAGTCACATTATGATAATTTTACAATAGAGAACAAAACTTTTTTCTGGCGCATGCAAGGGATGGGACGCGCGCTCTTTTAACCCTGGTAAAAAATTGAAAAGATTTTTTTTTAAAGAATGACGTTCACGTGGCTCGATGCAGAATAGACTTCTACATACCCTGCACTAATATACAGAAAATCGCAATGTTTGGACTTACGTCCTTCTGGCTCTGCGGTACAGAAATAGTCAAATATCAAGTTCGATCTTGTTCTTAGTCGAGTCCTGAGTAGGCCCGAAGAGAGGTCATGTCAGCCTAGTCGGAAACTAGGAGTCCGGGCCTTAGGGGGCCCCGGCGACATTGACGCAAAAAAAAGAAAGAAAAGAAGGAAAGAAAAAAAGAAAGGAAGAAAAAGAAAGGGATCGGGACCCCGAAAAAAAGAAAACGTAAAGATTAAGTCAAATTTCCTCTTTTGGTATTTGCTGTTGTGGCACTAAAATTGGAGTTAATTGCTTTCTAGCAAGCAGTTTTGTTTTGTTTTCTTTTTTCCCCCTTTTTTTCTACCCCCATTTTCTATTATTTCTCCCCCCTTCTTTTCTTCTTTCCCCCTTTTCTTTTTTTTCTTTAAAATGGGGGAAGGCGAGAGGGGGCCCGCCTTGGCTCTCTGCGGCCCTGGTTCTGAGCCACGAAAGCGAGCTCAGTTATAGGACAATCAAGGAATGTTTTGTTTAGAGACTGCAGGCGAACGATGGAGAAGGCGCTCATCTCCAAGGCGACGATGGGGCGATCGAACGCCTAAAAGGAGGAAAAAACCCTTCTAATCCAGTGTGCTAACTGTCAGATGTGGAGATGTAATTCGATTAAACGTTCCGGTCTGGCTTCGGGCTGAACGATCTCGAATGAGAAAAGCTCGGCAAGGGTCTCTGTGGAATGATTCGAATGATTTTCCTTTGAGTCGATAAAAATGCAGTATCTTCAGATTAGGATTAGAATGTCGGGTTCGAACGATGCCATGAGTTCCAGAAACTCAGACGAAGAGATTGCTTGCAGGAAGCAGGAGCTGCATAATGCTTGCACAGCCTCAAATACTAGAAGAAACCGGTCAGAAGGGATTTCACAAAAAAGTCACCTGAGATGCCGGTTCTTTATCTAACTCCATCTGAATTTTATTTAAAAGTAAAATTGTTTTCTTCAACTTTGGGGAACAACAAAATTGAAAGGTTATTTCCATTGGATCGCTTTGGTAAACAGGGCCCAATTACCGCGCAGGTCGACTAGGCCTGGGCCCGAGGCTCCACCCTCCAAAGGGGCCTTAAGGGTCATTCCATAGTGACTAACGTAACATTCGCAGCTGATTTTCAAACTCTTTTTACTTACACCGGGAGTAAAAATAAATGTGTTTTGTTTTAATATGCAGATTTAAAATGTACAAGGTGACTATTTTTTCATTTCCACCAAGAATTTGAAGCAAAATAAGCGCTGGCAGGTGTTTTTTCACCAAAAAAAGGCATCGTGACTAACGTAACATTTTTGCAACCCTGAGAAACAATGCTTATGTTACGAGGCAATTTTTTCTGAAACTTACGCAGGCATTTAAAATTGGCCGATATATTTGTAAGAGGTAAACAATCTATTTTTAAAATTCTACTACAGATTTGTTACAGATGAATCTTTTTTGGCCCTAAATGATACTTTTCCGAAAAACTGTGTGTGACTAACGTAACGTGACTAACGTAACCATCGAATAACAAGCAATGAATGCATATAAAAAAAATTTTATAACTAATTTCTTGCTCTTATATTAGTTTTAAACTTTTTAGGAACCCCGCTTTGTGTTGTAATATGGTTTCTTTACTTTTTTTCTATATTAGTGTAAGAAATTGATTGGAAGGATTCAGTTCAATTAACTCAATTTGAATGTACGAAAAAAATAAAAGAAATAAAAAAAAAACTGCTTTTATAAACTGAATAACATAATTCTTGGGCTAGTTAAATCCTAAATATCTCTCTTTTAAAATTTTAACTTTATGCAAGTTGATAGTTTCACCGAATTCTAGCATTCTGCCGATATACTAGTTATCGTCATAAGAAACTCCGTAGTACTATTCAATGGCATATTATATTTTAAGGCTTAGTGATTCATCGAACGAATAGTGCTGCGCATCCTTTTATAAAATGTAATATTGAAAAAAAAAAAAAATATTCGAACGCTTTTGCAGAATGCATTTCAATTTCAGATATCACCACAAATGTTTGAATTTCTAAATGATCATTCTTGCATTTTCTGAAATATATGGCAGCAGCACTTATTGTCACTATCATGCAACATCTTCAAATATTTCCCAACGAGCAGCCATTACTTCATTTTAATAACAGATGGAGATGTATTTTCTAAAAAATAGAGACGTTCTCCTTTCTTAAGACTGTATTTCTGTTATCTTAATTCTTAAGCTTGGATTCTTATGTTGAATGCACATTCAGCACAGTACTCATTTTGCTTTACTCACTTTTTTTTCCTTTTTTAATAATTCTTTAAATTGGAAGTATCTTTATAAAGACCTTTAAAAAAGTATTTTACTAAGTAAACAGAAGGTCTACAGTGCCATATTACTGGTATTTTTCACCCTTTATATTTTTAATCAATATAGAATGCCTACATATTCAAAATTGTTTATGAAAATGTACATTAAATTAAATAAGTTTTAAATATTAGCAGTCATTTTTAAAATGTTACGTTAGTCACATGCAAACTGTTACGTTAGTCACAGCTCAAATGTTACGTTAGTCTTACTAATTATTTTATATCTACTGATACTAAAATAAATATTTTGCACTTTTTAAGTAGATATGACACATATGTAAGAAAATAAAAAGTGCTGTTTGGTTCAATCATCTGGTTTAGTTTTTAAGCAGAAAATAGTACATTTTCGTGACTAACGTAACGTAAATATTTTCGGTGAAATAACTAAACTAATTAAAATACTTATCTTATAATGTATGCAAAAAGAACAGTCAATTTTATTGGGCCAACATCTAATCGTTTGGAATAAACTTAGTTCTTTTAAATATTTTCAAAAAATTTTATCTTACACAAGAAAACTTAGACGCATGTTTTTTGCACATGTTAAGCCTTTTCTACAACCTCGCACGTTTAGAGCCAGAAGAAAAACACCGAATGAAATTTTTGCAAACTGTTACTGGATTTATGTACTAGAAAGTATGCTGAATGAAATGATAGGTCACAATTAAGGCTTCGTGGAAAAAAAATTTCTGAGGTTGAGGTTGACATTTCTGTGGAATGATCCTTAAGTTACTTAAAGAATTATGCATAGCATTACAACTATAGGAATCAAACATGTATTTTTTAAATAATAATTAAGAAATAATGATTTCTTATTTTTAGTAAGTTACCGCCCTATAGCCAAGGCTAAGGCAGAAATACATGAAATACACCGCCAGTTCAGTCATTCCAACCGAGGACTGCAGTTTTGTGCTTATTAGCACTCAACTTAAACTTACAAGTCAACTTAAACTTAAAGGTTTTCAACTTCCAGCTCAGTCCTTTCCTATGCCGGGCTGATTGAGTGCTAATAAGCACTCAATCAGCATAAGTCCTCGGTTGGAATGACTGAGCTGGCGTGTATTTCAGTGACTTGTTAATTGGAAAAAAACTTTCTCAAAGAAATTTTTTTTATTCATTCTGCCAGTAGAAGATTTACCACGTCACAAATATGAGGGGCCCCGAAGGGGATTCATAATTGCTCATAATAAATGATTTATATAGTAGTTCTCTGTTAGACAAAAAGGCCCCAAAAAAATGCATTCCGACGGGCTTCAAACCTGTAAACGAACCACTGCATTCCGCTGTAGAGCCTTCAGGGGGCATCCAAATTATAGTGGGCCTAGGGCCTCGCTTTTGGTTAGACGGTCCTTGTTGGTAAATGTAGATATAACGATGCCAGTTTGAATTACGCTGGCAGAAAAGTGACACACATGTAACCTGTGGTCAACCTTTTTCAGAGTTGGCACTTTCTGGAGAAAAAAGTTCTTTTCAATATTTTCAACATATTGAAAAATGTGAAATGAAAATGTTTTTTAATGGGCTGGTTAGGTAACTTTTACTCAAATAGCATTTTTTCTATGAAAGTCTGATTAGTGAAGAAGTTGTACCTCGACCCATAATTCAGTACCTCAGAGCCAGAGGAACCTAAGTCACATTACGAAAATTTTGCAAAGGAAAGGAAGAACTTTTTTCTGGTGCATGCAAAGTGTGGGACGCGCGCTCTTTTGACCCTGGTAAAAAATTTAAAAAGATTTTTTTAAAAGAATTACGTTCACATGGCTCGATGTCGGATAGGTTTCTACATAAACTAATAAACAGAAAATTGTAATTTTTAGACTTACGTCCTTCAGGCTTCGAGGTACAGAATTGATGTTCAACAAAATAAAAATATTCTAGAGGAAAAAAAAAATTCTTTTTTTTTTTTTTTTTGCCAAGTCTTATTGGTTACCTGTAGGCGTAGGAACTTTGTTTGAGGCTAGGATTTAGAACTAAGAAAAGGGAATGGTTAGAATCTCGTAATCAAGCAATCAGTAAATTTTTCGCATTTTAGTTCCGACATCATAAACATTATTGTTTCAAAAAAGTTCACACTTAAAACTAAAAATAAAATAATTTTTATACATACATTATATAGTCAGTTTACATACTAAAATAAAGTTTTGCATCATTTGAGCCACTGGTAATCTAGGAAAGTTTACGTAAAATGGGAAATCATAGAATTTTCTGAGTGTCCACATTAATTTGGCAACCCACTGTAAATATATTTCTATTATCTTGAATAAGGTGTTAGGTTTTCTTGAGCAGTGATCTTAGAGTTGGCAAAGTTCCAAAAAATGGCATAGTTTCTCAAATTTTAAAATGTTCATTAAGTATTCGCGTGCCGGGGGTTGATCATTCCTTGTTCTAGATCAACATTTGCTCTTTTCACACGTACTATAAGTAAAACTTTCGCAAAAAGTAACATTAAAAATAAAATTAAAAAAAAAACATTTAGCATCAGTCCAAGGCATTCGTTTGAATTTTGACGTCCTGAATTCAAATTATATTTTTCGCAATAACGAATTATGATAGGTCCCCTACTCGTTGTGTTTCTTGTTTCTACAAACGGAACGGAATAGAGAAGAAATTCACACGCATCATATTATGACTGGTAATTTTCTAGATTAGGTAATGCGAGACATATCTATAATTATAGAAATGGTAATTGAGATGCGGTAGAAAAGATAATATAGCTGTATTATAATCAATTTGCACCCCTACACTTTTAAGATTGTATTTACAGCGTATACCGTTATGGTATTTTTATTTCTTATCATCCTTACGTTAAGATTACCTTATGGACGAAAACCTAACGCAGCTGACGGCGATAGTTTGTACATTGAAAAGTAAAGTATATTTTATAACTAGTTCGTTTTTTCTTTCTCTTTTTGATCATTTCGTCACGCTTCAGTGCAGGAAAACCTGAAAAACAACTGTTCCCTTTGTCCCTAACATGAACAAAGAGTACTGTTTATACCAAATCGATGATCCTCTACAAATTTGTATACCGTTCACTTTTTCTATCTCGTACTGTCTTTGAGTGCGAATCCAATGTCAATGAAGCAGTGGGTGGGCAAAGGTGCAGGGGTTGAGCCTGTTTATATATATGTAAGGACTGTTACGATATCCCTCTTCTATTGAACCTTAATGGTGGGGGCCTCCACGTGGTGTGGCTGGGGTAACGCTAAATCCCAACCTTTCACCCCATACAGATGCTTGATCAGATCGGCATCTGTTCAGCGGTTTCGGAACGGTAAATTACGTGAGCAATAGGTGCCACCGAACCAGATTTTATGTCTGAATCCACGGCGTTTGGAGCCGTGAGTTATCATGATCACGGAGGAGTAGCTATGGAACAACAGTCGGTAACTGTCGTGGTGCCCTATTGTGTACTCCACTCCCAGATAATAAATTCTGGCTGCGATAGTTTATGCCCAGCTCAATGATGCAGGCTACCTCTTCATTCATGGTACTAAACAGCTAATGATTTGACAGAAAATAAAGAAATACCTAATAATAATAATTTCAATTTTGACATCTTGAATTCAAAATATGTTTTTTGCAATCACGAGTGTGTTTGTATGTAGGCGTGTGTGTTTGTGTTTGTGGGGGGGGGGGGTAATGTGTGTTTGTGTGTGGGGGTAGGGTATCTGTATGTGTGTGTAGGCATATGTTTGTGTCTGTGTGCAGGCATGAGTGTGTGGGTAGTTGTGTGTATGTGTAGGTATGTGTTTGTGTGTGTGCATGTGTGTGTGCGTATGTGTGTGTGTGTGTGTATGCGCGTGTGTGTAGGATGTGGACGTAACCTGGAGATGGTTTTCGCTTGAGGAGCAGCATCGTGAGGCCGGTCGACGGTGGTGCTGCAGAGGGAAACGGGGGGGGGGGAAATAAAATCATAGGAATTCAAAACAGTCAAGTGAGAACAATAAGCAATCGTGATTGCTCAATAAATCCTTTCCAAATCAAAAAGCAACTAATTTGGGCTTCGCGACTCCGCAAGCAGTATTTTCGAAGATCCGAAATCTGTTCCGTAAGAGTTTTGAGTGTTTGTTTCCTATGCGGTTCCCCCTTCAGGCCCGTCCCGCTCGTATCGACTGTTCTCCGTTGCCGAGCAACGGACCAACCCGTACTCTCGCACGACCCCTTGGTCCGCCGCCAAATGGAACTCACAATGTCACAACACAAAACTTCTTCGAATACTATGCTAATGGACGATTTTCTTTTCCTTCCCGCCTTTTTTCGTTAAAACAGACAATCGGACCAGGGATTTACTGCGGTGACATACCCTTTCGACACGTGAGAAGTTTTGGGGACGTAGAGACGGAGCAAGAAACTTTTCATGGAGCTTTTCAGAATTTTCAGTGGAAGGTATACTCCACGGCAGCTTTATGTATGGAGAGAATTAAAAAATTTTAAAAGAGAGAAAATTATCAAATTTTTTTCATCATTTTAGCCTTTTGCATATTCTCATATTCAAAAATTTGAGTGTGTTGGCTATTTTTTTTTCACAACTTTAGTCATATTCTTAAAACGTAATTACTTTATTTCTCTAAATTCAAATATTCCAAAAATTTAAGAAAAAGTTTAAAACTTAATAAGATTAAAACCTATGTTTTAGTAGAATGGCACAAACGACATTTTATGTGGCTTTAATTCGGAATTTAGTCCAAACAAATGACAGTCTCCAACACTACAAAGGAACAAAAGTTACAACAGAAAAAACAAATGTAAAATATCAATATTTCAAAGTAAAACTAAGAGAACAAATGTAATATTAAAAAAGAACAACAGTTTTCCAAATTAACTTTTTTGTCAGAGGAAAGAAGCTTTATCTTAAGGTGCTTATGATGGCCCCCTGGCATTCCAACACAATTTTTTAATGTCCCTGCTGTCCTGGGAGCTTCTGCCAAATCCATTGTAAGACAAGAGATGTTCTGAGTTCACAGCGCTGTAAATTGGTCATAGCTTCGAGGCAGTTATGCTTACTTTGAACAAATGTTCTGCTAAGCGATCATGTAGAACAAGAATACTATTATTTGCAAACTGTTCCTTTAAAACAGAAAGTTGAAAACTGCCACTTAGAGACTGTTCACAAATGATGTTATGCTTTGAGCGCGAAAATGTGACAGTTTGTGACAAGGGAGAGGAAGGAGATAACAAGAAGCGTGACATCACACATTTTTCATATGAATATATTTGTGAAAACTTCGCGACATGTGACAAAGGAGGAAGGGGGCATGGTGAAGTGTGACACTTCATAGAAAAAAGAGACGAGGGGTCAAAAAGTTGAAGAAAAAGTGTGACATCGTTTATGCACAGCACCTTGTTTCTCTCTTCGAGTTGTTTATCGTCTCAATAATTTCGTAAAGACGCCGATAGGTTCGCTCGTCCGTCCTGGGACAAAGAACCTTTTCTCCATGGGAAAAGACTTAAATTCTACTTTTAATTTCTATTTTTAGACAGCGAAACTATCCGCCTGCAATTTCTTTCGCAGACCCTTAGACTGAAATTGAAATCAGATTGGAGAAGTGCACAATATCGAGAAAAATACGCAATCAAGGGCAAAGCGACTTTCTCAGTCTTCGAAAAGAAGGAATAGAAAAGTAAGTGTTGCTCAAAATAGTGGTAGATGTGTTCATTGCGCAATATCATCCTAAAATGATTAGGGGAGAACAGAACTCAATGTTAAAAATGCCTCAAATAGGCTCATAGGTGAATGACACAAAACGCAACTGGAAATAGGTATAGAAAATACGAAATATATAGATATGGATTAATTAATACCCCAGCCTATTTTTTTTAACACCGCCCCCGTAGGTGGCGAACTTAGCGTAAAAACGGGGGGGGGGGGGCGTGTTTTTTTTTTTATTCTACGGACTTCCTTTAAATTCTTAGCACGGGCATCGCCACGCGGGTACAACTAGTATAGCTATGGAAGAACGTTTCGTGAGCGCCACAACCTACTAGTTTGCTCTTTTTTTCCGTGACATGATTTTAAATGTTTTAAGTACCAACGCTTGGGGGAAAAGATCAGCATTTGGAAAAAAGCCATGGTAAAAGCATTTTCCATTATTCCTGGACCAGAAGAGAAAAAAAAAATCTTGAAACTTCATTTCTTGTTGTTTCAATAAAATAAAACACTTAACCAGAAATCAGCGTACTATCTTAGAAAGATATTCCTCGAATTTAAAGAATATTTTACAAAAGAATACTGGCCGTGTATGGTTGGGCTGAAAGTATGAAGACTGCTACGTGAAGTGGCTGTTGTCTTTCCAAACATCATCGATCGCGTTATGTGGGTCTTGGCCAAGGAGGGGCGCACTGACCCCAATTTGGAGGGGTTGCCCCGTTGCCATGGAACGAGGACAGCCCAGGATATCGGAAGGAAATGACACAGGACGGTCGCGAGAAAGGAAACAACACTCTTTGCAGTTCGGAAGTCATTCGAATGTAAAATTTAATTTTCACTGTTTATATACGAATTTCAATGTGACTTTTTTCACAAAATTCTTCTTCAGTTAATTTCTTCATTTCTAGAATTTATCTTCTTCGTATTTTATATTACAGCTGCCATAGAGAAATAACTTCAAAAAAAAAAAAAAAGAAAGAAAGAAACCTATATAATTTGAGAGGAGAAGGGGGAAAGTTGAAACAATGAGTTTTATTCCTTTTCTAACTTAAATTTGCAAATATTTTTAAAATTTATATACACTACCATTCATTATTTTTATTGCACTTGCGTAAAAGTTTAGAAGTGCAAATAATGTTTTTAATGTGTAAGATTTATGTAATAACGGTATTCATTAGATAAAATACAGTTGTAGGGTTAATCCCCATCACATTTGGTTGGGATTAATAAATTATTTTCATTTAGTTACTTTGAAAAAGAAAGAAAGGTGAAAAATAAAATACTTAGAGGAATGTAAAATAAAGAAATAAACACGCCAATATTGTCGTCATTGTGTATTCTAAATAACGAAAACCATATTACATATATTCAGAAGTGTTATACACACTTCAATGTTTATGAAATCATCCACTGCTGCTGCTTAGAAATCATTTTATAACCATTTTATGCCGATAAATTTAAATTCAGGACAATTCCGAGTTCAATTTAAAATTTTAGTGGCAAACTTTTTCATGTAGGATTGCATCTGATGGGAGAAAAGTGGGAGAAACATCTTTTCCAATATCCGTAATGTTTCGAAGATCAAAACTTGTAAATTGAACAACAAAATCATTAATAAATAAGTTATATTATACTAACCGATTAGGATGCATAAAGAGTGAAACGTCTTGGTGAAAAATGCAATTTCTAACACCACTCAACATGATCGTGTGGATTGGAAATTTGATATTTACAACTGAAATTGGATACATTAATGTACACTAAGATCTTAGGAAAGATCAGCCAGCTATTCAGGACCATTTAAAAGGTACGGAAAGTTGCATATTTTAACAGAATCCCCGATGAAAAATATCCCCTTGAATTTTTACTCTCATGAAACGAAATTGGTACGCATAATGTAGCTCATTTATAAATGATTTTATGGCCTAATTTACAGTTTATCATAGGTATACACTTCTGAATATGTGTAATATGGTTTCCGTTATTTGGAATTCACATTGACTGCAGAATTTGGGAATTTATTGCTTTACTCCGTGTTCTTCTAAATATTGCCCTTTTCACCTTTTTTCATTTTTTGAAGTAATTAAGAGTAAATAATTTATTCATCAGAACAAGATGTGATTAACCTTACAACTGTATTTATCAAAATAGAGCCCTCATTGTAGAAAACATACACATCAAAACAGTAGTTGCACTTTTCCACTTTTTCCACGAGAGTATTCAAAATAATGAGCGGCACTGTATTTTACTCTTGGTTACTTTAGCAACTAATGTGTCAATATAAAACTGCAAGAAAAAAAAAAAAAAAAAACAAGAATTTTCTTTTTCTTCTTCCCTCTATTACATAGTTTTATACAACATGTAATGTGTGTGTCTCTCTGATAAGTTATTTTATCCCTGCGGTGCTTTTCTCTCTCTCTCTCACTGTGATAATATAATTTCTACTCCACTTCTTTTCCTTCCCGCCTCAGTAGCGGGTTTACCATATAGCTAAATATCGCAATTACGAAGTCCCCCCCCCCCTTCAGGAAGGGGATTCAAAGAGGAACATGATACAGTGAAAACCAGAAAGCAGTTAAATTGAGTTTTGCTGTTTACTACAACAGGGTAAAGTCACCCAGTTTGATGATATAGTTCCTAATATGGAGTATCTAATGTATTTTTTTTATACATGCAATCGAAGAATGTCGGAAATAGTTGTGAAACGTTGATGCTTGTGTTATGACCAGAAACAGTGGTCTGAGTTGCAGATATGCAGGTCATATGCATTGAGAAGAGAAAAACGGAGAGTGTAAAAGTCTTTCATCTGTGCAGCAAACACCCCAAGTCACGTGATAGATTTTAAAGCAAAGCATTGGAAGAAATCAGGTTTCTTTCGCTAGTTCCACGCAAAACGTATCAACCATTCGTCATTATTGAGTCACGTGACTTGGGGTCTTAGCTTCAGCTTTTGCTAAGCCAATGATTGGACTTGTTCCCTCCATTTACTTATTCCTGCTCTAAGGTTTAAATCTAGCTTGTTTCATAGTTCCAAAAGATTTTGAGTGCTACAGTAGTCAGATTGCACCGTTCGCCCTTCGTTGAAAGTTATTTCTTCTGCGTTAATTTTAAGTGCGTGTTTTCTCAGGGCTAATTCTATTTAAAGTATAATTGATGATTGTGGTTAAGAGTGAAAATCAGGCTGGAAAAGTAATCATTATGGGGTAGGCCACAATATCGAGCAAAATACGCAATATTGAGTGAAGCCAGATTCTTTCACTTCAGAAAAGGATGAACGGAGAAGCGAAAACAAAGGCAAAAAAAAAAAAAAAAAAGGTGCAGTGTGAGCTCATTACATTAACACAACAATCAATTAGTTTAGGTAGTACTGGATAAAAAGTGCTAAAGATCGCATAAAACAATTTTTTTCCTAGTTAATTTATCAAAAAACGGATGACGATAAAAAAAAAAAAAAGATCTATACAAAATTTCATGTTTCTGAGCCTTACAGTTTTCCCGGTAAGAGCTCTACAAACAAACAAGCATTTTAACACACACACACACACACACACACACACACACACACACACACACATATATATATATATATATATATATATATATATATATATATATATATATATATATATATATATATATATATATATATATATATGAGATGAAGATGAAGCAAATAGTATGTTGACAGGTTTTAAATTTGTTATACACCGTCTTCATGTGTTGTCAGGTGGTTTGACATCTCTTCATTAAGCACACTTACATACACAATTTAATATACATTTCTGACTGAAGCGCCCTCTGATATCCAATCTAGGAACTATTTTCAGAAAACCGGTGAAAACGTATTCCAGATATATGTCAGACGTATGTCATTCGTCACTGATGACAAGAGAAGTGAAACAACATACCATTTGCCACATCTCTCTGTCTCTAAATGTCCTACAGAATACCCACAAAGAGGATCATAGCGAATTGCACCATTGAAATTCTTTGGGTGGATTGTCTTTTGATCTCTTTTTAAGGGGCATCACTCTTGGAAGGGGGGAAGAGTGCTCTATATCTTTTTGAGGGTGACTACGGCAGTTCTCTTGGATGTGGAGCCAACCTGAAATAGTGTACATATAAATAAATGACAACCCTGCTTTTAGTTTTGGGATGAAAAAAGGATTCCTCTCCCACGACATAGGATAAGTCACAGGGGCGCACCGAACTTAAATTTTTAGGATGGTGACAATTCTCAATTTGCCGAATTTACCTCCAAATTTTGACGAATGATGATAACCTTGCCGAATCGTCAGACAAAATTTGATGAACATTTTTCGAAAGTCACAGTGGCCTCTAATCGGGGCGTCCCCAATAATGTAAGATGGCACAAGACTGAAGCAAAAGAGAGAGCACTCACCTTGGGTAGGGGGAGTGGCCTCTCCCGAAGAGCTGGATGATGCCCCAGAATTGGTATCGCTGGTAGAGCTGGGTAAAGCTAGCCCCACTTCATCCCCCGCTTCCGCTTTGAGCCGGGGCGTCCACCCCGATGATGAACTGACGTCTGGTTCGCTGCTGCTGCTACTTCCCCTGTATCCCTCCATATGGACGAGGACAAGTATCCCATAGGTGGATACTGGTCAGTCCATGGGGCACACACCTGTCAGATGGGGTTCTCCTATCGACAGAAAAGTCAGTCACACTGCCGTTGGCCAGAACACACCTTTGCGAAGCAAATGAATCTGAGATCGATACGAATCTAATGATGGTTTCTCGCTCTTTGGAGATCGGTGGGCTAATGTGGCACTTCTAAGGTCACTTCTTTGTTTTGTTCGAAGCAAAAAAAAAAAAAAAAAAAAAAAGTGTTGAGCAAACAGGCGAGTTTGCTCAAGACGAAAAAGAAATTTTAATTGTTGATGCTCATGGGTTCAAAATAGGTGCAAGTTTTGATTTTCTTTTTGAATAACAAGCATTGACGTCTCTAAAGTCAATGACAAAATTAACTAATGGAATATAATTTCCAGCACTTTTATAAGTATTTCAAATGCGCTGACTACCAAATTGAGTGTACTATGCAATTCCTTTGTTTCGAAGTGTTGTTCTGCAGTAAAGAATCTAGTTCTTGGTATTAATACTGACGTTATTCTTCTTCTTAAAAATACGACGATTTGATGCCTGTGCAAATCTTTGACTGATAATACTGATTTGGAAGAGCGACAAAGATCAGTAACATTCGATGGCGGACAGCTCGGAATCTAACTGGAGTAATGTTCTGATGTACTTCAAGCTATTTTGAGGCTATCGAGATGTAGTAATACTGATTGCGATACACCTTTGAAGGAACCTATTTGAGGCACTGCACCTTCGAATGATCTTAATCGAGAAACTCCAATTTGGAAGGACCTATTTGGGACACGATGAAACACGAAAGATGTATTGACGAGGACAGTCAAAGACAGTGCCTGATGCTTTGCAATAAATCATGTTATTCGATCGATTCCGTAGATCGTGTCCGTAGCCCCCTTTCTGTTCGATGTCTGAACGTAAACACTCCGAAGATGGGAACAAGGAGAGGGAGTATTCCA
Source organism: Uloborus diversus (assembly GCF_026930045.1). NCBI lineage: Eukaryota > Metazoa > Arthropoda > Arachnida > Araneae > Uloboridae > Uloborus > Uloborus diversus. Next base: position 182,617,798 of record NC_072732.1, on the reverse strand, counting down.
ATGGCGACGATTTTTCCGTCTGCTTTCGTACTACAAACAAAACCCCCCGATTAAGTTTTTCGGGACGTCACCAGCAGGCAGACGATCCGAGGAGAAAGTGTTTGTGTGTCTTACGGTACTCCGCTGTTTACACACTCACCCTTCTGCAAGATCACGGAGTCCTTCTGTTCTGACGTCACTTCTTACCCACTCTTTGTGGCACGTAAAGCCTAGAGACCCACTGCGGGAGAGTTGGCGACGACGGTTCCATTCGCCAATATCGCCAGCGTTTGGCGCTCTGCCAGCAGCTGAGAAGACGTCAGAGGTACGGGCTTCGAAGTCGATGACTTCGGGAGAGTTCCCTCTTTCTTTCCGAAAGTGAGAGAGGACCCGCCCACCCTTTTGCAATATTTTCTTGCAAATTTGAATGCAGGCAGGGGCTGATTGATCAATACCTGAGATTTAGGAGAGTGTCCAAAGTAGGGACAGACCCGTTGCTTCAAACATTTGCAGGGGAGAGGTTAAAGGGCATACGCACAACGCATATCGCATCAAAAAACAGCAAAATCCACGCAGACATATGAGGCAGTGAGAAGCAAAGGGATGTAAGTGCCAAATTTAAAATTGGAGATAACCAGTATAAATGATAGGGGAGCCCTCTCCTCTGTAATGTGGCAAAAGATAGATAGTACTAGTAGCCCTGGTAGGTAGGTGCTATGCAGCATGATTTAGAAGAAAAAAAAATCAATGAAAACTACCTAGGATCAGAATTTCAAATGCGTTTATCTCATAACTTCAAATGATCCACTTTCATCCCTTTACTTCTCGCTCCCTCATATAAGGGAATACATAACTTTCTCAAAGTCCGGGGTAGGTATCATTTTTCTTTGACCCTCAAAAGTGAAAGGCCCAAAGAGGAGTGCATCCAGCAGTGCATAAAGAGTTATGCCCAGAAGCAAATGATTGCTAAACAGCCCATGTCAATTTTTATATTATTTATTTATTTAATTATTTTTTACAGTTACAAAAAGGCAGTGAAAGCAAGTAAATGATCTAAATCTTGCAGTTACTCAGAGGCAAAAGAATCCTATCAACTGTCTTACTATAAACATACGATCCGGTAGGTACAAGGACCTGGATCCAAATTATTTAAAGGTCCCCATAATTTTATGTGACTGAATACAACTTCTTTATTGATCAAACTCGTCACTGAAGAAAAGTTCAAAGTCAGGCACTAATCAAAGCACGGACCGAAATCTGTTATGCTATTTTTCAAAGGTTTCTCAGTTACAACCTCGAAAAAGTTTAGAAGCTAACAGTTTAAAAATCAATGATTACTTTTCACGGTTGCAGAGCACTTTTTGCGATTCTACAAATGTTGCATGCGAGAAATATTTTAATTTACAATGTTCTCTTTCAACTTTGTAATTGATACGATTTACATATTCAGGTTTTCCATCGTATAACGTAGTTAATTTGCACCGTGTTGTACGAGACTTTATTTATTTAAATTATTATTTTGTTTTTAAAGTTCATCATGAATGTACATAATAAAAAATCAGGGTTATGTACTGGGTTGTAAAGAAACCACGTTTCGTGTTACATTGAAACCGTGTTACACGAAACTGAAATAATATGAATCAATGCTACGAGCACCGTGTTATGTATATTGAAACCGTCTTAAGTTGGAAATTTCATGATATCTGAAATTTCGGTTTAATCAAACATACAAATTGAAAAGTAAGTTAATTCTAAATTTTTAATCGTTAACAAAAATATAAAACACAGCATTATGTTTAAGTACAAAAATTTAAAATATAATAAGAAATATTTAAAGTTCGTCTGAGCAATACCAACGAAAAAATGAAATAAAATAAATAGCTATTGCTATATATATTTTATTATTTATCGTTTGCCAAATTTGCTTGTGTTTAATCATAATGTTATTTTTTTACTAGTATGTATTAGCATCGAATTAGTTTCATATTTTTGTTTTTAGAACCCCGAAAAGAAAAATAAAAGAAGCTTTCAGAAGTTAAAGAGCTAATGTTATACAGAAAATCCGGCAAACCAAATTTTTTGCCAGAGACAGACAATTTTTTGTATCAGTTTCATAAAAACAAAATAAAAATATTTTTATAGTTAATAGCATAAAATTTTTTTAGCAATGTATTGAAAGAAATAGATTTTTTTTTTTTAGATCACGTAAACTTAAAACCGTGTAGACTTAAATTCAAGTTTTGTACCGCGCAATATCGAATCCGTGTTACATTAATCGCAAATTTTGCACCGTGTAATACCAAAACTTTGTTTTACATGTACCGTGTTATACGAGGGACACCTGTACATATTATTAATTGCGTTTTGGAACATCTTTTGCTAATGCGCATGTGTACGACTAGAGACGAACCGCTCCCTTGCCCTTCCGTCCTTTCTTAGCTACAACAAAAAAATACCGTAATTTAAGAAACAAATAGCAATATTTTGAAACAGTTGGAATTGTCTTAAATATTGTTTAGAAAAATAGAAAGCAGTTATGGTCGTGTTCGAATAGCCTTTCCGGTTAATGTGGGAGGTTGATCTCACGATAGTTGATGACATTAGAGATTAGTGTCCATAAAACATTATCATATGAGGCAGTGAGAAGCAAAGAGATATAAGTGACAAAATTAAAAATTTAGAGATAACCGGTACAAATCGTAGATAGACCTCTACTTTGTCTTGGGACAAGAGGTAGTACTAGAAGCCCTAGTAAGTGCTGCTGGACAGTATGATTTAGAAAATTTTTTTTTAAATGAAAGCTAGAATTTGAACTTCAAACGCGAATTACTCGAAACTTTAAATCGTACATTTAGTCCCTTTGCTTCTCACTGCCTTATATAGGATCGAATAATCGGCGGCTCTACGAAAACGCCTTTCGTGATCCCCAGTTAACCGATTTGTTCGAACTCGGAACTGTGGTATAATCGCGCGTATTGGTTTATCGATGCGTCAAAGTTAAATGTCTAAACCCAATTTAGTATTTTGATAAGTATCTTGCTAAATACCGATGGTAAACGGTTGATGGATCTATTTGCTGCGATTTTCTTTATCCTCTCTCAAAAATCAATAATCTTTTCATTGTTTAAACCTCCGGTATTGATGGAAGACAAATATATAATATTTACCAGTCGCTAGAAGCAAGTTTTAAATTGAATTTTAATTTAAGGGACACGCACTGCATTGAAAAATGTTTACAAATAAAAGGAAAATACTAATTTACCTCCATACTAGTTCCAAAGACCTCAAGAACAACATAGAATATCTTCGAAGAAACACAGAAATACGAATCCACCTAATTAACAAACGTAAGAGCAAATTTTTCATTTTCTTCTTTATTGCCAGATTTAAAAAAAAAATACTTTTATTTTAAAAACAAGTTTGGTCTTTTGCTAGCGTTAGCTCTGTAACAAACGATAGATCTAAAAAACTTTTTAAAATTAAGTTCCGGTGCTCTTTAAAATTAAAAGGGAAAAATTGGAATTGCGCATTCCATACTAGTGTTTCAGAGAGCTTAAGCACAACACATAATATCTTCGAAGAGAAGCACAGAAATACGAATCCACCTAATCAACAAACTTTAGAGCAAATTTTATTTCCATTTTCTTCTTTGACACCAGATTTTTTCAAAGTACATTTTTTAAAAATAAGTCTCGTCTTTTACTTGCGTTAGCTAGTAGCAAACAATAATTCCACAGAAACTTTTCATAATTAAGCTATTAAGCTCTGATCTTCTCTAAAATTAATCGGGAAAAATCGAAATGGGATCGTTTCCGAAAGTTTAAAAGTATTTTTTTTTCTAAAAGAGCATGCTTAAAAACATAGGATCTGACCACTTTTTAAATAATTTGACAAAGTTTAATATTTGTTTTTTAAAAAATTTTAATCGGTACGCAGATTCAACTTCTATTTTACACTTCGTACATTACATCACAAATGATGAAATGCCATTAACTCAGAGCGCAATATTTAATTCGCTTCTTTACTCATATGTAGTAGCAACGATATGGTTGATCGCTTCTGAATTATCATAACCTGGAAATGCGGTCGACAGCAAGCGTAAACATTCAACGCACCAGTGGAGTAGCGCCGAAGTGCATTCGTCATAGAGACCACACCTTGTTCGAAAAATCGGACAGTTTAAAAAATTAACTAAAAATTAAACGTTTTGAAAATAAAAGATTTTCCTCGCTCAATGTGATTTTTTTTTTTTTTTTGGCTCATTCTATCAACTTTAGTGACTAAAAGTAGTACTTTTTGACTGATGGAAACAACCCCATTCGCAATTTAGTTCATTTCGCAATCTGTCTACTTGCTGTTTCTTTCTTTGCTACCCCTAATCAGATCGGTTATCTAAATTAAAAGATTATGTTAATGCAGCTGGTTACAATCATTTTGTACAATAATAATTAGTACTAAATAATTAGAGACTCACAGCTCATGAAAAAAAAAAAAAAAAAAAACCACAGGTTTAGAAATGATGGTTAGAAATTTCAGAAAGTTTGGAAAGCAAATAATTTTGCAGGTGGTTTGAATAAAAACCAAAGAGATCAATAATTCAAAGAGAAAACCTCTTTTACTTTCTTTTCTTTCATTTCTAAGTAAAAAGCTTTGTTCATTAAAATAGTTTAGTGTGGTAAAACGGGGTATGGCTATTCGGCTTTTAAAAGATTCGTCACAAAGTGATTAGTTTCAACTTTTATGAAAATTCCCCTAAATTAACAGAATCCGTAAAATTTGTATTATGCGTATCTTCACAATCGGTACCTGCACGGCTTGCCCATAGTAGAAAATTAAAAGGTCATATAGTTCGCCTGTCTATTTACAAATGATGGATGACGGATCACTCGCGAATTTGCTCGCCCATGTTACGGTTCCACGTTACGATAATTTGTTAATTTACTCGTCCACGCTTTGATAATTTGCTAGGTAAAATATTCTTAAAATTGGAACAGAAAAGGAACAAAATCGAATTTTTTATAAATCGCTTCGAGGTGCACGCCCCTATGCTACGAACTAATTCTGGGCCAAATTTCATTAAAATCGGCAGAACGATCTAAGCACTATGCGCGTAACAGACATTCAGAGACAGACTTTCAGCTTTATTATTAGTAACGAAGATTTATATACGTTTAAGAAAAACAGTACATTAAAAAAAAAAGATCATTTCAGTTGCATTTCCACAAAATTAATTTAAAATGAACAAAAAACCCCTCTGGATGGAGGAAAGAAAATAGAGCAACCGTACATCTTCAATGGTTAGACTGCGACTGCCCATTCTGCGTTAGTAGCTCTGTAAAACAAGTTCTACCCCTTCAACCTTAACGCTACACAAAAAACAACTTCCAGTCACACACCGCTCTGGTTTCGGTTTTCGTAAGTGGTGTTAATTTTTATTCTCAATAATATTATTTTTGCGATTAAAAATATATTACTGCATTATTTTAATTTAACTATATGCTATCGAGTTAGACGAAGAAGGCACACTAAATTTGTACCACTACGATTTGATTCACTAAGAATTCGTCGTGATATAAGGGGGGGGGGGAATAAAACACTATAATTCCTTTAAAAAAAAAAGAAAAAGGCTATAAAATATTAGTACAGTTAACGAAAAAAAAAAAAAACCACGAAAAGGAATGCAAAAGGAAAAAAAAAAAAACGAAAAGGAATTGAAAAAAAAAAAAAAAAAAAAAAACCCTTAATTTTATAACTGCTGCCGATGAAACTAAATTTTTATGCTGTAAATATATTTATTATAAATATCTTGAACGTCAAAATATCAATTTCATTTTAACTCTTAGAGCCGAAGGTATTCACGAAAAAAGTTTTTGATACCGACGTTATGTTTTATATTCTGCTTTAAAGGGCGAGGTTGTGAAGCAATGAAAACCATCTAAATGTTTTCAACAAGTAGAATTTTATATGAAAAAATGGTTCAATAATCAGAGCAGGCCTTAGGCCGATAGACCGAAAGGGCCCAGCTCTTAAAAAATCCACCTCCCTCCTAGATAAATAAGAAAAAAAAAGAAATAAAAAGTTCAAATGAACTTAACTGATATTTATAAAAAATGTGTTTAACTGATCTTTAATCTGGGAGTATGTAGCTACTTTCAGCCCGACTAATGGAGTAGAAGAGGTTGCTGTAACTTTAACATCCCTATTAAAATTAGCAAAATATATTTCCGAATAATTCTAGTCTGAAATGAATTTGTGGAAGAAAAAATGAAAAATATGCCCAGTTGAATAGTTTAAAATCCATATCCAAGGCCGTACCGACTGTACCCCATAACCATCAGTTAAGAGAAAGGAACTAGATACTGGAGGGCCTTATTGTACAAATTTTTAATGATGATCGACAATTATATAGGGGTCATTCTTCAAAAAGTGTAACTTTTCTGTCACACGCCTTTTACAATAAAAGCTTTAAGGAACAATTCATTTAACAATGCTTTTTAATTTCATCAAAAAATATCTATTTAAACCTGCCACCAATTTTTGAATAATAATTTTTATTTTAGTATATTTTTGGTTCACAACATGTGAATTCTCATCTCCGTGGCATGTCACACACCTTGTGTGGCTGTTTATGTTGCTTAATAATTTGTTTAATTAAAAGTATATACTTATTTATTTATTATTCCTTACACAAGTGTCTCAAATACTAATTGTTTAAGTATATATATATATATATATATATATATATATATATATATATATATTTTAATATTTTGTTTTAGTAGGACAAGAAGTCATGTGTCACACAATAAATTCTCACCTCCGTTACCTAAACACAAAATGCTATTCCTCGTTAACACGTGGGAGTAATGACATCAAATTTTATTTTCCATGATACAAGGGAGACCCCTTGTTTATTTTCAGCCATAGTTGAAGTTGTGAGATTTTTGTCGAAAATCAAAAAGATAGATTTTGCTTCAAACACTTAGTATGGTTATTCTGATTTTCTTACCTCCGAGAACTTGAATTTCAGGGATGTAAATTAATGTGAAAAAGAAAAAGTTAACATGTTTTTATATGCTTAACATGTGCAGATAACGAAGATAAAAAATATTTTCCTTGAAAAATATATCAATTAGGCCTATATTAATGGAAAATTCCTCACCTCCGTGAAAGACCTTATCAATGTCTATATTTCTGAGATGAAAATTAATGACGGAGGAGAAATACATCAATAATAGGCATTCTAAAAAAATTATAAATTGCTAGTATGTCCTCAAATTTAATAAATATTATTTTTTAACATATATTTGAAACTACTAATTAAGCAGGACTTTAATTAAGAGACTTTAATATTATACTCTCACTAATCATTAAAATAGCTGATTGTTTGCACAATTAACAAAATTACTACTTTGATATTAAATTGGCTTCGATTTTTAAATATTAAAAGTTTTTTTTTTTAGCCTACTTTCCCAGTAAAAGTCAGAAAAAGAAGAAAAGCATGAAAGAAGGCTTAATGCATCTTAAAAATATCGCGAGAAACAAAAAAAAGTCAAAAATAAATAAAAATTAAATAAATATCGAAAAATTAAAAATTGGAAAGTAGGGTATTGAGATGGGGGAAAATGTCTGTCGGTCTGTGCCCCCGCCTAATAACTTTTGAATGAATAGTCCGATTTGAACAAACTTTTTTTTTATTCGAAAGATCTCGGTGAGGACACCTCATTCCCATATTTCACTTTTTGATTTGAACTATTTTTTTTCTCAATTTTGAACAGTTCAAAAAAACTTAACATTAGCGCCTACGGGGAAATTCAAGACAATTCTGAACTGTGACGCGAATTTGCTTCAAAAAAACTTTGTAGGAAAAAGCTTCTGATGAAAAACTTGTATAATAAAATATATTTTTGATTTGAACAATTTTCCATTCAATTTTGAACAGTTTAAATCCCTTAACATTAGCGCCTACGGGGAAACTGAAATTCAAAGTAGATTCCGTACTTGAAGGCGGATTTATTTCAAACAAATTTTGTTGGAAATAGCTCTTGACACCAAACTCCAGACTCCGACAATTTAGGGCCACTTGACTCCGACTCCCCGACTTCGACTCTGACTTCGTCGCTTTGGCCAAAATTTATACACGGAGGACAAATGACTGACTCCGATTCTTGGATATTCGACTCCGAATCCTTTATCCCAAAATGAGATTGACTCCGACTCTGCAGCTATGGTTTTAACTGCGAAATAATTATTATTGACATGACTTTTTATTTTCACGCTAAAGTTTTAATTTAGGTATTCAGTTTTCGGCGAATAAACTCGAAGTCATTTATGTTTCTACATAACGATATGCGCAGACGATTTTTTTTTTGACAGTGAAAATTATTTTTTTAAGTTGATATTTTATTGTTTTTATTTATTTTGGTAAGTGCATTAATTCATTTAAAAAAAAATTTTTGGCAACAGGGGAAAAAGAAACCTTTTTTTTTATATGATGCATTTTAATGAGCTTATTAATTTTAATTATTACTTCTTCGTTTTGAAAGCTGTTAAAGATTTTTTTTAATGGAAAAAAGTGTATTAGCTGCTTTGTTTAAAAGGTGCTGTATTTTATTTGTTCGTTTTTTTTTTAAATTTCTTTCTCTTTTTTTTACGCATCTAATTTTTTTAGATGAGGGAGGAATATTTTGTTCCTAGAAATCAGCTTAAAATATTTAAAAAATACGTTTGGAAAAATTTACGATTTTAGCTATTTTTGAGAATATTGATCAGGTACTAGAAAGTAGTATGGGTATACGGGAAAGTAGGCTTGTTTAGTTCTGGACAGAACTAACTTGTTTTTTTTATCTATAAACAAAGTATTTTTTTTATTTATGAGTAAAATAATTGGAACTTAGCTGGGCCATTGTTTATGGTTACTTTTAGTAGGTAACACTTTCATGTAAGAACGAAAAAAAAAAAAGAAAAAAGAAAACAAAAGGTTACGAAATTGAAAAATATTTGCATTCAAAAGTTACGTTTTCTGGAGAACGACCCATAAGGGTCAAGGGATACTATCGTATGAGCAATGCGGGAACTGATCCGAGCCTCCAAAGTTTTAGGGATTTCCAAAGCTATCTTTTAATTTCTTTCATTTATATATTTACTTTTTTAAATTTTTTTATTTCTTCTGCAAGAAATACTGAAACTCAGCAACAATGACATTTTCTCTTGATGCTTTGAGGGTACATCTTTAATATTTGGCTTCAAATTTTAAAAAACCTTTTTTTTCTAATTTAAGTAAAAATAAATATTTTTTGAAACCCTTTGTATGCGATCCACAATTTTTTAGCGATCAACAATTTAATTTATTTTCAAAGATAATATTATCGCTCATTTGTATTGAATCAAGTATATTTATGTAAAAGCAAACTAACCAACACTTTTCTATTTTTGCGCATACAGTAAACTCCCGATTATTGGCGGTCGGATTATCCGCGGGTCTTTTCACATCGTTTTTTTAATGGTGACACAGGGATGTGCCGACCAAAACTCACTTTTGGAGCAATCTTGGGAGCAGGAAAATGGTAAGTTTGGAGCAGCTTGGAGCAGCAAAAGGGTGAACTTGGAGCAGTCCGGAGCAGTAAAATTGCAAATTTGGAGCAGCCTGGAGCAGTAAAATTGCAAATTTTGCTAATTTAGAGCAACTATGTATATTTCACACACAGAAACACGTGTGACATGATAAAATAATAAAAGAGGAGATTAAGGATGCAAAAACACCATAACTAAAACTACAAATTGAATCTGATCACTAGCCTAAGTAACGGTTACAATTTTATTAATTCAAAAATAGTCGCCAAAACTGTTGGCATATTTATTCTATTGCGACACTAGGCGGTCAGTTCCATCTTTGAAGAAGCTAGTGGGTTGCTACCAGATCCAGGACTGAACCCAGCCGCACTTTGTCGTAGATTGTGATATCCGGTGCGTTGTCTGCGAAGAACTTATTTTAGAGATCCAAAACCAAGAAAGTCATACAGTGAAAGGTGTGCACGGTTGTTCAGCTCCAGCGTTTCCCACCAAAACTATTGCAATGTCGTCTTCACCGCATTGGCCGCATGTTGACGCTTTTGGACAACATGCCTGGCCGTTTCGACTTAATGGCTTGTTTAAGGCTTTGTAAAGTGGCTTGATAATGCTGGGCATTGATGGTGGTTCCCCGTTTCACGAAGTAGACAAGCAGTGGGCCCCCTCTCCCCGAGCAGGCCCTTGTGGTCAAAAAAGGACGTGTTTCATAGTGGACGATCAATTTTGTGACCACCTTCTCTTCGGCATTAAACTACACTTACTGTGCAACATGAAAAGTTGAGCATGTGTCAATCTCTCTACCAATAGATGGTGTCTCCACACATGCAGTTACGTGGCATCGTCTAACCTCTAATGTGAAGTTATACGCACTTACCTGGTTTCATTTGAATGAACCTTATACTTAGGTGGTTGACGAAGTATTTCAAAAAGATACTGAGGACTTCAAAGAGGAAGGTGAGGTTAAAAGATTAAAAAGACGATTTAGGTTGCTTGAATTTGAAAGCATAGTTGACTTTCGTACATGGAATACTTCTTCTGCTCTTTTCAAAACGCACCAACAAACATTCTACCAACAACAGCTGAATGTTAAAGGGGGGTTTCGTACATGAATCTCACCATAACAGATTTGAAGATTCGCCTAATCAAAAAAAATGCATCAGGTTTGATGTTTATAACAATGAATGGTCCTCTGTTTTACAGATTTCAATGAGTGACCTTACGTGGTTATTTGGCTGAGGAACTATCGGTCGGCAATGTCAACACCACCTGGCAAAGTAAAAGATGACCGGAAAAAGAAAATGAAGACAATGCGTATTGGCAGCAATTTTTTGTAAATATATTTAAATAGTGTACGTAATCGGGTTTTTCTCATCTCGTTTTTGAAAAAAAGTTAAAAGAAATTCCAGAAACCTTCTAGTTATTCTTGAACTAGTACCCTGCAGTCGTTTTCCCAGTGGTGATAGTGGGAAGATACATGATAAATGACTGGTAAGAATTTATTTCCCGTCATTTCTCAGATTAAATTATTTTGTGATTTAGTTACTGGTTACAATTTTTACCAAGGGACCCTTATAGCTGCACATAAAGAATAGTTATTAATCGAAGTGTTAGTTAATCAGAGTTAATTTTCAAAACATAAGAAAAGTATGAAACTTTAATTTTACCAGCTTTTTTCTTCTCTCTGGAAAACCTACAACTCTTATCACCCTTGGGTTATACCCTCAAGAATTTCTGGTCATATCATGTATAGGACCGAAATACACAAATTGTGCACTATGGATTACTAGGAGTATACCCTCAGAAAAATTGATGGGGACATCATTGCTGCAGTGAACAGTTTATATGTACTTGCACAATTAGGCACAAGTATGCGTACCTGCCGATGCACATATGATGGCCCTGAGAAAAAAAGCTTCGTTTTTCTCAACTCAAAAAAAAAAATTTATGACTTTTTTTTGGACAGAGTCTGTTTTTCTTTCTTGTAAAACTTAGTCTTAAATAAATATCATCCTAAATAGATAAAAATTTGCATGGTGCACCATAGGACTTATAGAATGCCTAAATTTTATTGATAACTTATTTAAATGGGATTTGAGCTTGCAGACCTTTATTTGCATTCCATACACTCCCATTGTTTTCCTTTGTTGATGTAGACCTTTTGCAAACTGAGAGGAACTGCAGCACCCCCTTTATATAGTATGTAATCAATTAATACAACTTTCTTTATGGATCGTCTGCAAAGTAGCACATTTTCAGAGAAAGAGGGCTATCGGTTATGCTGAATGACTGAACTAATTATCATAGCTCATTAGCTACTTCAGCTGTTATTTATATGTAATTTTACTAATTTGTTATCTGTTCATTACTATATGTACTTAAACGTAAAGGGTAATATTTGAACCCATAAGTATAGTCTGACTGCAAACAAATGACCCTTGTGAATCATTTGAGTAAACAAGTCCATTCTTAAAATAGGTAGACAAAGAAGAAAGGACATATGCCACATTTTCGAGTTAAGCAACATTTTGGCGATATGAAAAAAATGCACTCCTAGTATATTTTCATTACGTGATTATTTAGACCTGAAAGGTTTGAGTTGCAGCAATAACTACAGAGTTGGTGGAAAAGTAAAAATGACCCACTTTGCATTTTTTATTGAAACCCTACTCTGGCTAATTTTCAGTTGAAATTCATTATAAGAGGCATTGTTATTTCTGACCAATGGCTGCTGAAAGAAATAATACCAAGACCCACCCACTTACGCAGGATGTGACCTGTCCAGTGAGACATCTGTTTTGTCCGTCCAAAATTAAAATGTTTTGCCTCTTTGTCTAATTTTTTCAAGTTCCAATTGAAAAAAAAAAAAGATGGTATATAAAAGTTAGAAAAGTTTCATAGTTAGAAACTCCTTATGTACAATTTATTGCTTTGAAGAAAGTAACAGATACCAAAAATTACAAGTCATAAAAACAATTAAGTCTGTCTTTGGTGACATCAGAGGAAGTACGGAGGTGAGAGGAACTCTCCCAGAAATGGAGAGTCAATTTTAGGAACTTTTTGGAAAATTTAGGGGTAAATAATGAATGTTGCAGTTCCCTCCTAAAATTCTTTTTCCTCCAATTGTTTAATTTTTATATAAGCTTGGGGGGAAGCAGTAGGGTGTAGGGGCCACCCTCGGCACCCCTTTTAGAAGGTACACTTTACTGCTTCAGGAGAGGATAACTGTCCTCATTGTCCCTATCGTGAATCCATACCTGATTGCAGGTTCTGTCACAAATTTTGCAATTAAATTGAGGATATCTGTAAAGCGCATACATTAATGGACAATGGACCAACACACTGTGCACTAACATTCTATTTTTCTTAAGCTGTGCTACGCTATAAGGAAATAAGGGCTTACTTTGATTCTTTAAAAAGATTTAGATGCACACCTGCTAGGATCGGCCTTCCTTCTAGAAAAGTAAAAGAACTTGACAAATTGGCTACTCGGGAAAATTCTGCCATAAGGCTGAAAAATAAATTCTACTGTTTGAAAGAAAACTTTCCCTTAAAAAGCCCAATTATGATTTTATGAGTCAAAGCCAAAACTGGTTTTATACCACTTTTAGTTTTCAAAACATATATTACTTTTAATTTCCACCTTATTTCAAAACAACGAAATATACATGGTGTTCCCGATTAACCTGCAAGATTTCTTTTTTCGTAACTGTTAGTCCTAGATGCATACTTCCAATTATTTTTCAATGGAGATAACTTCCCTAAGCATAAGTTATGGACCTAAGGCCAGTATAAAAAGATAAATTTTTGGCAATTCTTGAAAAAAATGTCCTGTGCGTAACACTAAGTTTTTTATTTTTTCCGGCTAATCAAAGCCTTCAAAAAATAATGCTGTTGGGGAATAATACATGCTTTAATATACTATCAAAGTATAACACTCAATCCCATATTTAATAGTTACTTGAATAAAATTAAAAACTTAGCGTTACTCACGGGACACTTTTTCGAGAATCGCCCTTTTGTATTTTTGGGCTATTTTTTTTCTTCAAACTTTTCATATCTTAACTCTGCATCTGATTTTACACGTTTTTACAGTTGGAAGTATGCATCGAGGGCTTACGGTGAGAAAATAAGAGGTCTTGTAGGTTAAACGGGAACACCTTGTAAAGTATCTACAATTATGGTAAAATAAAACTGATCTACCCAACCATTGATTGCCCCTCTTTAACTCTAAATCATTTTGTGTTACTTATGTATCACTCAATTTTGATGTACATTAGTTTGACAACAGTAAAAACGAGCACTATAAATAGAAGGCGAGATTTAATACCTCAAACAAATGTACACAACGTATTTACAAAAGAAACATTGCATATTTATTTCGGAATGGGGCATGTCGTTTATTGACGGTATTGCATAGTGTGTGTGATGGCAGGGATGTTCCCTCTGCTGTGCTAGAGGCATCGGTCAATCTCCTCATTAACCACTTGGTTGCTCCAGTCTAGCGAGATGTCATCCAAATGGTTGTCGAAGTCATTCAGCTTACGGTACATTTTGGAGTGAAGGAGGGCAGCTGTTGCACTCAATGCTTTGTGGCCCTGTTCAAAGTGGACGCTATATAAAAAAATTCATATGCATGAACAACTAGATTGTTTGCATTTCACAAGCACAAATAAATATTATCAGGTATCTGAAGACAGAGTGAAACTTTAGGAAACTATGAGGAAACTTGACCCTCCCCCCCTTGTAAAAACTATTCAAATATGCATACAAAACTCACTGTAAAATTTTTTTTTCAGTTTTTCTTCTTCTTTTTTTAATTTTCAGTTTTACAATGTGATATCATTCCAAAATTTTTCGAAATTGCAACCCAAAATTTTCTGAAATTTCAGACCACGAAACACCCCTGGATTGGTCAAAGTCACACAAGAAAAGCTGTAATTTTTGTTTCTTTCAACTCTTAGTAAAGTCTACTTTATTGAGAAAAAAGCTGAGGGCATGCTTCTTTGAAGCACACATCTATGCGTTACAACTTATAAGTACCTCACAAGTCCAGTACAACCTGTGAAGTTGACCACCCTTGTAAGTTGACCGCATTCATAAGGAATGGAATAAGCCATTACTCTATAAATCAACCTCTGTGAGTTGACCACCTGTTTAAGTTGACCACTAAAGTAGTGCACCGCAAGTGGTCAGCTTACACAGGTTTCACTGTATTAAAATTTGAATAACAAAATTTTCATGGTTTTAATTTTATAACTTTTTTTTTTCCTAGTGAGAAAAAAAAATTGTTTTAAAAGAATATCAGTTTCTTATCACGATATCATTAGTTACAAACTGCTTTTGTTTGTAAATTTTATAATTGGTTGTTTAAATAATTTAGCAGTGCTTTATGAGACATTAAATGCATCAATATTTTAAAATTAAAATTTTTATGCACTTCAAATTGTCAATACTAAGTAAGCAATTTAGCATTTGTCTTTTTCACATTGAACTGGACACTCTTAAGGAGCACAGAATTTTGCTTAAACATTTTTCATCATAGTTGCCAACTTAAGAAAATCTCCATGGATAAAAAAATGGTTTTGATAATAAATATGTAAATCAAGTCTTATAAATTTTACTAACTGCAATTTAGTATACTTGTATTTAAAAAAAGATTGTCTTTTTAAATGTTTCATTGCACTATTTGGTCTTTATTGTTATATCTATTTGTTATATTTACCAGAAAAACATCATCTGTTTCATCACTCCAAAAGATATTTTTTGAGCATGTAGAGTTCCCCTCATTCCAGAATATCAAGTACTTATATACTCAAGGAATCCATAAATGTTAAGTTTCCTTTCAATGCAAATAAAATGATATTTAATTTAACTGAATCAAACTACTTGATACTTTCCATGATTAATTTAAATTAATTTTATCACTTACATTTTGAATGATTTTTGTTTTAATATAATTGGTTTTCCTTTAGAAATCATTAGAAGAAAAATGTATAAATGGTAGCATTTTCAAAAAAATTTCTCTTGCAATTTTTCAAGTCAAACATCTATATTTTTTTATTTACGTGCTTAAAATCATCTATATTCAATGGGTGCCAACCCCTGGATCTCTCCCTATTAAAAGTTAGCCAGGGTTCATACTCAAATAGCCAAAAGGTTTCCTCAACTTTTTTAAGTTTTCCATGTAGCTCAAAAAAAAATTCTAGGTCAATGCTTTACAAACAATGTGTATCACAACATTAATACATATAGTTTTTGCTGAACCATCTTACTGGCTGCAAGAAGATTATTTGTCCAGACTTTGCAGACAAAATCCTGTTTTTTTTTAATAAAATTGCTGAAAATGCACTCTTTTATCTTTTGAAAATGCTATCAGCATCAACCCCAGTTCTTTTAAATAGGGTCCTGTTTTCATTAATTAGTGAAGTTGCGAACATGTACACTGTACAGTTTCAAATTTTTGCATCACGTTTTAGTTTGAGAACTATAAAGTGGAAAAGTGAAAAAATTCATTAGATAATACAATTAGTTTATCAAAAAAACATACATTGTTTGTTTTAAATTCAGAAATAACAAAACTTCTGAGAATAACACATAGTTTTTAAATTTTTTTACAATTTTTGAAAGAGTAATAGCCCAATGTATGCAAAAGAGATTAGATAAGCTATTCAGATTTGAAATATAAATTTGAAAAAAAAAAAAAAAAAAAAAAGGAGCAAAACAAGCTTGTTGCCAGTCAATAGCTAGGAAAATATAAACAAAAAATAATTTTAATGTTTAAAGGAAGTTAACAGTTTTGTGAATTCTACTTCTATACAGTATATCCCGATTATCTGTGGATAGTGTGGCACGGGAACCACAGATAAGTGAAAATTGCGAATAATCCAAACAATAGGTAAAAACAATACTTAGTGTATATAACAAAAGCTAAAAATTTTAATGACACTCACTCATACATTTAAATTATAACTAAAAACATTGCTCCTACTAACATTGAATACAAAAAATATATATGTAAAATCTAAAAGCAAACAATAACACAATCATAAGTTATTAAAAAAATTGTGAAATGATTCGTGGATAATTTGGCAACAGATATTGGGAGTTTACTGTACTTGTTATTTCAATTTTTCAACCTTTTAAAGAAATTTTGTTTTGAATGTAATTGTTTATGAATGATTAATATTTATGTTACTCTTTTACAATAAAAAGAAAAACATCAAATAAATACGAAGTTTTTCAATCATGTCACAATCACTTGATAAATATTGGATGATTATTAATGTATCAAAGTATTAACATTTTGATGGCTAAGCCTATTGTATGTTTATTGCACTTCCAATTGTAACAGTAATAAGGTTTTTGAACAACAACTTTATAAGCTGAAAGCAATCATTTCACATCTGCCAACTTTTAAAACACTAAACAAATAAGATCTGAAATTGTAAGTCTAAAAAAGTAAAAAAGGTGTAGGATAGTACATTTAAATTCACAGAAGATTGCAAATAATGCTTAGCATTTAAGATGGGAATAAGAGAACAGTGGATACAACTGGATTTCAAAATGCATAGGGTCTGGTGGGGGAAAGTGGTCAATGGGGTAAAGTGGTCATACGTCAAATAAATGACTATAGCTTGGAAATAAATGTTCGAATGAATGTGAAAATTTTATTTTAGGTTCAGGGAGTTAGAAACTACATTTTGAATACAAAATTTCAAAACTCGCAAAATTTTATTTGGTAAAAAAAAATATTTTCTGTAAGTATGAAAATTTTAAAAATCTAAACACCTCTTTTAACTTCTTTGGGAAATTTTGTTTGTTAGAATTATGAACAGATTGACGGTACAGGAAGCTTCCTACATGTCTTAAGATCGCTTACTCATTAGCAGTTAGCTGAATATATTTTAGATAATTTTTTAGAACAATTTCAGTAAGATGGGGTAAAGTGGTCATAATATTAGGTTTAACGAATATTGTTCTTCTAATGTTACTTAATAGTGAGGTATAAAGTAGATATAAATTAAATATTACTTTCACTTAATATGTATTCTTTTTACAGTAAATGGGGTTAAATATACGAGTACATAGGTATGCATACGCATATATACTCGTGTAGGCATGTATAGAAACGTATTCACATACATGCACCAATAAATATGTATATGGGTATCTGCGATATGGGTATTTTTTATTTATGCAGATATACATTCGACTATACACGTATATACTTGCTTTTACTCGTATGTATACGAACACTTATGTACTCAGGTAGACACGTATATACACGTGCGTACTCGAGTAGACACTTACATACAAGCATATGATATACAAGTATAGAGGGTGAGTTTAAACACTTGGGAAATTTTTTAAAAGGTGTTAAAGGGGAAGATAAGAAGCTAGAATCATAAGGAACATATGTTCACAAACACAATGCTGACGCACTACATGCACGCAAAGCCAAAGACTGATGTATGCAAAACAGGTCACAAATTTGATACACTCAGACAATTTTACACAACATTTTAGGTCGTAAGATAGTTTTACAGCGATTGAAGAAATTTTCGGCCTATAGCTGTAATACATGCGTCGCAATCACAAAGCACTCTCTGTTCTAATAACGAGACTTTTGAAAAACTTTCATCCGTCACTGCGCCTTTGTTGCGATGCGTGTAACTACTACGGGTCGTAACTTTTAACAAGTATTCTAAATATTTCCTAAAAACTAAAATTTTGAGTAAAATCATCTTAATGCAAAAAATTTGTGACCTGTTTTGCATCCATCAGTTTCTGGCTTTGTGTGCATGTAGCGCGTCAGCGACCATAAGTTCCTTATTATTCTTTGCTTCTTATCCTCCCCTCTCACTACCCTTAGAGTTTTGCTCAAGAGCTTGGATTCACTCTGTAGGCATACATGTATATAAGCGTATATACTCGTGTATACATATATGTACTGGTGTATACACGTAAATGTACGTATATACGTCTTTTCAGGTATGTAATTGTGTTTACAAGTATACATACGTATATACTCGTGCTTCCACATATACACATGCATATATGTGAGTAAACACGTACAAACACGCACTGGATGCATCCATGAATTAATTCGTGTATACCCGTATATACATTTATGTACACTTATGTATGTATGCCCACATGTACACTTGTACATGTATGCGCATATACGTCTACTATACACGTGTATACTCAGGTATGCACATGTATATTCGAGATGCAAGTGCATACATGCATATGACGTTCGTTTATACGCGTCTATATACGTGACACATATATAAACATGACACATATATACTCGTGTAGATACGTCAACACTCCTTTAGGTAATCACGTATACATGCTTCTATACTCGTGTATACATGTATATACTTGTATAAGTAGGCATGTGCATGCTTGTATGTGATGTATACATGTATCTACTCATATATGAACGTGTTCATTCATATTTACACGACACGTATATACTCGTGTATACACACATATATTAGTGCATGTACTTGTAACTATAAACATAACTGAAATATACAAATATTAGGTTTATTTAATATGGTTTTGCATTTATTTTTAACTATGACCACTTTACTCCATGCTATGACCACTTTCCCCCATCCCATGGGGTAAAGTGGTCATAAACACAAAGGGAAAAGAAAGTGTTATAAAACTAATTAAATCAATATATTTTTTTCTAAACTTCAATGTACTGTGTTCATTAATAATGCAATGTAAAATAACAACAAAAAAAGTTGAAGTGTTTAAATAATTTGTTTTATTTATTATCCACCAAAGTTGAAAACCTACGATTTTATGACCACTTTACCCCACCAGACCCTAAATATTGAGATGAATTAGTAAACAGCAGCTAACATGCAAAAAATCTTTCAGGCATGATACGTGTCTATTAGAAAGAGTTGTAAAAAGGTTAAACTTGGAGATTAAAAGGCCCATTTTGTGACAAGCCTGTCTTTATATATTAAAAAAAAAAACATTTTTTTGTGAGGCGTACATTTATTCATGGAGTTTATTGATGATCCAATACTGCAATCAGCATAGATTTCCTCCAATTAGTAGAGAAAAAAGAATTCCCAGTCTTTTGCAAGGTCATCCATTTTCCTTGATTATTCTAGGTATTTCATGAGTGTATGAACTGTTTGCTTAAAGGGTCATTCCATAGTGACTAACGTAACATTCGCAGCTGATTTTCAAACTCCTTTTACTTACACCAGGAGTAAAAATAAATGTGTTTTGTTCTAATATGCAGATTTAAAATGTACAAGGTAACTATTTTTTCATTTCTACCAAGAATTTGAAGCAAAATAAGCGCTGGCAGGTGTTTTTTCACCAAAAAAGGCATCATGACTAACGTAACATTTTTGCAACCCTGAGAAACAATGCTTATGTTACGAGGCAAATTTTTCTGAAACTTTCGCAGGCATTTAAAATTGGCCGATATATTTGTAAGAGGTAAACAATCTATTTTTAAAATTCTACTACAGATTTGTTACAGATGAATCTTTTTTGGCCCTAAATGGTACTTTTCCGAAAAACTGTGTGTGACTAACGTAACGTGACTAACGTAACCATCGAATAACAAGCAATGAATGCATATAAAAAACTTTTTATAACTAATTTCTTGCTTTTATATTAGTTTTAAACTTTTTAGGAACCCCGCTTTGTATTGTAATATGGTTTCTTCTTTACTTTTTTTCTATATTAGTGTAAGAAATTGATTGGAAGGATTCAGTTCAATTAACTCAATTTGAATGTACGAAAAAAATAAAAGAAATAAAAAAAAACTGCTTTTACAAACTGAATAACATAATTCTTGGGCTAATTAAATCCTAAATATCTCTCTTTTAAAATATTACTTTATGCAAGTTGATAGTTTCACCGAATTCTAGCATTCTGCCGATATACTAGTCATGGTCACAAGAAACTCCGTAGTACTATTCAATGGCATATTATATTTTAAGGTTTAGTGATTCATCGAACGAATAGTGCTACGCATCCTTTTATAAAATGTAATATTGAAAAACAAAAAATATTCGAACGTTTTTGCAGAATGCATTTTAATTCCAGATATCACCGCAAATGTTTGAATTTCTAAATGATCATTCTTGCATTTTCTGAAATATATGGCAGCAGCAATTATTGTCACTGTATCATGCAACATCTTCAAATATTTTCCAACGAGCAGTCATTACTCCATTTTAATAATAGATTGAGATGTATTTTCTAAAAAATAGAGACGTTCTCCTTTCTTAAGACTGTATTTCTGTTATCTTAATTCTTAAGCTTGGATTCTTGTGTTGAATGCACATTCAGCAGAGTACTCATTTTGCTTTACTCACCTTTTTTTCGTTTTTAATAATTCTTTAAATTGGAAGTATCTTTATAAAGACCTTTAAAAAAGTATTTTTCTAAGTAAACAGAAGGTCAACAGTGCCATATTACTGGTATTTTTCACCCTTTATATTTTTAATCAATATAAAATGCCTACATATTCAAAATTGTTCATGAAAATGTACATTAAATTAAATAAGTTTTAAATATTAGCAGTCACTTTTAAAATGTTACGTTAGTCACATGCAAACTGTTACGTTAGTCACAACTCAAATGTTACATTAGTCTTACTAATTATTTTATATCTACTGATACTAAAATAAATATTTTGCACTTTTTAAGTAGATATGACACACATGTAAGAAAATAAAAAGTGCTGTTTGGTTCAATCATCTGGTTTAGTTTTTAAGCAGAAAATAGTACATTTTCGTGACTAACGTAACGTAAATATTTTCGGTGAAATAACTAAACTAATTAAAATACTTATCTTATAATGTATGCAAAAAGAACAGTCAATTTTATTGGGCCAACATCTAATCGTTTAGAATAAACTTAGTTCTTTTTTTTAAATATTTTCAAAAAATTTTATATTACACAAGAAAACTTAGACGCATGTTTTTTGCACATGCTAAGCCTTTTCTACAACCTCGCACGTTTAGAGCCAGAAGAAAAACACCGAATGAAATTTTTGCAAACTGTTACTGGATTTATGTATTAGAAAGTATGCTGAATGAAATGATAGGTCACAATTAAGGCTTCGTGGAAAAAAAATTTCTCAGGTTGAGGTTGACATTTCTGTGGAATGATCCTAAATCAGGTTAAGACTGCACAAAAATTACGAGTGATGTTATACAAGTGTAGAATGATGAATTATTTTTTTTTAATTTAACAATTTCAATTGCTAAAATTTTAAGGAAAACAAAAAATAATGAGAAAAATTTCATACATTTCTAGCCTCATGTACTAATTGTAAAATCAAAACTCCCTGATTTTGATGTTCTATCTCCATCCTAAACATCCATAAATTTTTGGCCACTTTTACTATATAAAATCATTATAAACCTAAGATATACACTGGATATAAATTTTGGAGTAGGTATTACAAAATAAGGAGCGTTCAAGTGCTCTACTATAGAACATGAAATGTAAAATGGATTCAAAATAATTGTCAACATCAAATTAAGATTTAAAGAGTAGAATTACGCATAAAACAAAAACAGGAGAGATTTGAAGACCAGGGTTGGCAAGGTTTTAAACACTACTGTAAAAACTAAGGTAAATACTGGTTTTTACCGTCCTGTCCAAAACTATGTTTTTAGAGAAACTGTACTTAGTGAAAAAATATCAAAAACAAAATGAAATGCGTCAAAGTTATGTTTAATATTGACTATTTATTCAATGTGAACATTTAAGTATTAATACATATGTGACTTATTTATAGAGCTTAGTCTAAAGAAGTTACATAGAAGTTGAATTCTTCATTTAAAATTTCAATTTGTACGCATGTTTTTTTTTTTTTTTTTTACCATAATAGTAATCAAATGTTTCAACATTTATGCATGTGTGCAAATGAAAGTGTTCAAAATCTAGTGCAATAACTGACTAAAACTTATTCAATGACAACTTTTGGACTGAAGGGGGAATTTTTTTTTTTTTTTGAGAGTCTTTTACAGCTTTGTGAAGATTTTCTTCTCTTGACTAGGGTGCCATTTCATACTCTAAAACTAAATTACCACCAAACTTCATTAGGAAAATGCCAATATTTTTTTTCTCAAAAGTGTCAACCTACTATGGTTTTTGTTTATTGTAGTTACAGAATGTATTATATTAAAAATGTGAAGGAAAAAAAAAGAAATTGCACAAGTTAAAAAATATAAGTGCATATATTTAATCATCAATTTATTGTTCTTTAATCTATGCTTTAAAAAAGAATTTTCATTAAAACATCATGTAAAACTTATAAGCAGAAGCCATTGAAAATGAAGCTTTTTTTGCACCTAAATATTACACATTTAATAACATTCTTTTGAGTTATAAATGGAATTGAATTTAGTTGTCACAATAGTGTTGTGAATTTCCTTTCTACTCTACCAATTGTTACTAACAAAGTCTTTATAAAATAGACTTATAGGCATTTTATTTTAAAATAGAATATTTTTCAGAGAACATTTTGAAAAAAAAATATTATTAAACACTCATTAGTTAAAACTTTTAATTACTATTTACTTTTTTGAATTAAGAATATTGCAGTAAATACTAATTTATTGGATTACATCCCTTTAACTCCAGCATGCTTTTGGAAAGTTTAGGACACTTTTGGGCAGTAAAAACCACCTGTCCTGTCCTAAACCAGTTTTGGACAGTCCAAAACCCAGCCCTGGAAGAGATCAATGCAATTGCCCTCTGCGACTCTCTTGCATGCATCTTATTCAACATCACTTTTGAGAAGTTTATTTGATCATATAGAATCAGGACGAAGATCAGTTCAGATTCTGGTGGCTTATGCCAATGACATTGATACTATAAGAAGCTCTAAACAAGCTGTAATTTAAGCCTACAACTCTCTTCTCTTTGAAGCTGCATCCAAAGAAATGGGCCTTAGCATCAAGGCAGATAAAACCAAATACATGGAAATAAATAAATAGCACTTCAACTCTTCTCCTTCCTAGTTAATGATTATTTATACACAGTCGTGAAAGAGTTCAAGTATTTTGTAGTGTTATCACTAGAAACAATGACATCAGTGATGAAATCAACTACTGTTTGGCTATGGTGAATAAATGTCACTTTGGTTTAAAAAGTCAATTGAAAAATAGGCTTCTCTCGCAAAGTACAAAAATAAATACCTATAAAGGAAAATAATGAGAAAGGTTTTTGGAGTTTTCATGAAAAACAACACGTAGCACACTCTTTACAATTTTGGGGAGAAATTCTATAAGCAGCCAGATATATATTGCCCATTACATTACAGCTAATCATATTAGGAGGCTAGGACATCCATACCGATGAGAGGATAACTATTTCACCAAGAAAGCGACTTTTTGTAAATCAGATGGAACCTGAAACAAAGGCCAACCACCCACAAGGTGGCTAGACAGAGGAAAAAGATCTCCAAGTGATCAGTGATGGAAGATTGAAAACAGAACAAGGGTGTGTATAACTGGGCAAGATGGCGAAAATGTAACAAGATAGCCTCAAGCTGTTCTGAGCAGTAGAGCCCAAGAAAAATGTTGGTTTAAAATTTCAAAAGGTCACCTATTTTCTAAAAACTAGTTGCATCTGGAGCCTTTTCAATCAAAAGTCCTAGCTTCCCAAGGTCAGAAATAGTCACAAAAACAGTCATTTCAGTCACCAGAGACAACCTTAGGACAATTGTGAATGAGTTTACTATTATTTCACTCAGTGGCGCACACAGGAATTTTGCAAGGGGAGAGTCCACAGATGAAGGTCCCATTTTCGTATCATACCCCAATATGCTCTCAAACATATTCACTTGATTTTATCGATTCTTGAGAATAAAAAACAGTAAAAAATAAAACTATTGAATAAATAATTACCACTAATTGATAAAAAATATTAATAACATAATTAATTTACCAGAAAGCAAAATAGTTGATGCATTTACTTTTCTCATTATTCAAAAATGAAAACAGTGGAGCAAATTTAAGTACAAAGCACCAAGTCTGAAGATCAAAAAAAAAAAAAAAGCTCATTGTAATCTGTAATCACAAAACTAAAAACATGATTATAACACTGTATTCATTTACAGTCACCAATCTGCCTCTAAAATCAAGACCCAATTAACCTCTGAAATTAGTGGAAGCTCAGTCTCATTTTGGGGCCCCCCACTTTTTGTTTAGGGAAATTTTTCTAACATTCTATGCACACTGATACAAAACTAACTAGTGCTAAGTGGCCCAGAATTCAGAGTTACGTTTTCTACTTTACCGACTGACAGAAATTTTGTTTATTACATATGTTGCACTTGAATTCTCATCAAATTTGTGTTGTAACATTTTGAATTATATTTGACACTTCACACAGGAAGTTAAATGTCACAAAAGGAAATTAAATGTCATCAGAGTTGAATCAAATCTCACATTTGAAAATTTAGCTTGTAGCTACATTTTATCAAATGTGTCCTCACTTTCAATAACTTAATTCTTTCAAACATTTTTATTTAGGAAGTTCATATCATCACCTCAGAGCAACAGTAAGATATCTAATTCCAGAAATAAAACTAAGATATCTTAGTGTTGCTCTGAGGTGACGATATGTTTGCTATCTCTTTATGAAATGCAGTCAAGCAACAGCATAAAACTGGAATTGTTAAACACAGTTTCACAGTGAAATTTAGGCCCACTAAAAATTCTGAGAGGAATCTCAAGCTTCCCCAGCTTTTTTGGGTAATCAGGCCCTATCTATAAGCTTACAAAATATCGTAGAATAAAATCTAGTTTTCAAGTTCTTCCTCAGTTTGTGATGGTTACATTGTTTGAATTCAGCAATATAAGAACACATTAAACGTTCATTATGCATACTACTCCTTAAGTATGTTTTTAGCTTTCAGTGAATTCCGTTGTAACGGACGTTACATCCACACACAAATTCAATTATAAAAAGATTATGAGATGTATATAAATGCTTCCAAATTGGAGCAAGTTATTTTTTCTTGATAAAACCAAGACTGAAGACTAGTTTGACCAGGTTTCAAATTTTTTTTTGTAATTAAGCTGCAAAAAATAAATAATATTTAACTGTAACGGACGAATGAAATGGAACATCATTTGTCCTATGGCACGGTAAGATTAAAAAGTCTGTGAATCTATTATATAAATTTGTTTAATTTTTTTTTAAAATTAACATCACAAGACATGCCTCTAACTTATCAGAACCTTGGTATTAAAATTCAGTTATTCTCTTTTGTAATAAAAATTTTAAAAATCTCTGTAACGGATGTTACGGGCTGTAACGGATGTTACACTGTATGACATGGACATGTTGTATGGTACTGAATGATATATTAATAGTTGAAAGGTTAAGGCCTTAAATTTCTTTAGACCATACAATGAAATCGCCAAGTCATAGTCAATCATTTCATACAATAATTGTAAAAAGTTAAACCTATTACTTAATTACAATATTAAAACAAAATACCTTCGACAAACACTTTTGCGCACAATATTTTAATGACATTTACTTCACTAAAAAGAATGTTTACATTACATGAATTTAAAAACATATTTGCATTTTTTTATTCACATTAAATGAAAATGACCCTTGAGCTGAAACTAGCCTCACTGGAGCGCTGATTTTCTGAAAACTTTATTTTTTCCTGCTCATTTGAAGTTCTTTTCAAACCAGTGTTGAAAATTTCCTGGACTGTACCCTCAATTATTTCTTGGACTTGGCCAGGATATATCTCATTAAAAACAACTCTTATTAATATAATTCCTAACATCAATGTTTGTCAGACAGTGACGGATTTAGCCAGATCATTTGGGAGAAGGCGGGGGGTGGGGGGGGGGTATTCTAAAATTATCTCAATTCTCACAGGTGTTCATCCTCCTTCCCAAGAGAGGCCCTCAAGACAGCCCAAACCAAAATAGCTAATTAATACCCTCCCTCCAAAAAAATCAATGGCACAATCTGCATCATTGATCTACCCTCCTGCATGGCCCAAGTTACATCTGGTCACGAGCCTCTAAATTAATATCATGAAAAAATGTAGGAGCATTTTTAAAATAAAGATAAATTTTTCTGCTTCAAGGGAAAGGAAATAATTCTGCCCTGAGACAAGGAGTTTAATTTATTTAAAGTAAAACAAGTGATAAGATTCGCTATTTTTTTTAGTTTTCGTCATTTTTTTAAATATATTTTTTATTCCTCTCCGAAAAAAATTTCAAAGCTCATAAGGTTTGGAGGGAGGGGGACATGGACCCCCTCGTAATCTGTCCTTGCTGGTCAGTAGTTTTGAGTTTCTCCATCTTTGAAGGGACTGAAAACTCTCCTAACCTTCAAACTTGAGTCAATGTGATTAGATTCATAGATAGTACTAAGTTTCACTACTCTTCAAGCCCTGTCACCAGAGCTTTTAAGCATTGACAACCAATATCACAAAAAAATCGTCTAAAGTTGAGTATGAATTTCAATGTAAAAACATTTCCAGAGAGAGAGAGAATTTTGAATGTGTCCTTTTACTACCTCAAAGATGGTCCCTAGGAATTGCATTTTTAGAGCTGTAATTCTGAAAATGTGATCAGAGAGAGCTCTCACACCTCCTTTTTCATGGCATCATATTTAAAATTGTATAAAATCTTGTTTTTGTTCTTTCAATATCAAGAAGTGCTCGAGAAAGAGATCAAGAATCTATCTCCTTGACACTACCAAAGATGGCCAGGAACCATAATTTAAAAGACTTCAGTTTAAAAAAAAATCCAAAAAAGAGCCTCCAGAATCCCCCCCCCCCTCCCCCAATATCATCAAAGATCATCGCAAGCTGTGTTTTCAGAATAAAATTTTGCAAAATTTAGCTAAGGCTCAGAGCCCCTTAGCATCCTATTTATGAAAGAAAATCTGTATTTACAATTTAAATTTTTGTTATGATCTTTCTCTCTGCTTATTTCATCACGTTTGATATGAAAACTGGTAAAAAGAGATACCATCTTGATATTGCATATTTTTTATGAGGAAAAAAAGTACCATTGAGGATCTAAATGACTGTTAGAAATAGTTCTTGAGTCCACAAACGAATCAATCAGTGAAAAATGTGAGTAGAACCAAGATACTGGTTAAAAAAATTTTCCCCCCATTCTTTATACTTGAAACAATTTTAATTCAAACTCACAACACAATTTAAAAAATTAGGCATACCTCCTTTCTATATATATATTTTGTTTTATTTTGATTTGTCGCTTCTCCATATAATGCCCATTAGCCATTCGCTCCCCGAAAATGATTGTCTATACCCCCCCCCCCAATTGGCATGTGCCTTTTTCGGGACCTAGACCAACCCTGGCTACATGTTGCCAACCATGGACTTTATGAACTGTTTGATGTGTTGAATACATTTTTATAATAGCATTTAAAAATGTGTAACGGATGTTACATTCAAGTTGTAACGTCCGTTACAAACTTATGTAACGTCCGTTACATGCCTGTTTCTGCATGGTTTTTATTATAATCATATCAATTTTAGGAATTATAGTTTCTTTACCCTTAAAATAAAGAAAATAATTAAGAACAAAACTTTTTAAAAAATGTTTCACCTAGTGAGGAGAATTTGTTTACCTTTTTGTAACGGACCTTACATACAATACATGATGATGTAATTATGCCCCTAATTAGACTATTTATGATCTAAACAAGCCCAAACATGGTTTTCTTTTACTTTTATAGTTTTTATATCAATATTAAATTTAGAAGCATAATTTGCATTAGCAATAAGGTACAAAAATAATCATTTTAACTAGCTAAAAAACACAAAAAATAGACATTTTACCATCTCTTCCTCCCCTAAATAAACCTAATATGAGAAAAAGGCAACACTAGATTCTTGTTCTAGAGGTTATAAGCTTTCCAATGATATATAACTCTTAGGGATTTGTTTAAACTGATTTTCTGATCTCTTGGGTTCATGTTAGCTGGAATTCACCTTTCTCAAAGTCAAGGAAGATAACTCGGTTGTGTAATTTGTTATAAGAAAAGTGCACATTAAAAAAAAATCTTTTAACTAGAGGTATATATTTTTCCACTTTTTTAACTGAAATTATTGTTATCTTTGTTTGGAAATATTTTACGGATAAAATGCATAGAATAATAATAAATCGAAAAAAATGCAAGTCATGGAAGGGGTCCGCCCCCTTCCCGGACCCTCCCTTGTGTGCGCCACTGATTTCACTACTTCTTTTCAAAAATTAAATAACAAAATGTAGATAAAACCAGCTTCCATTTTATAGATTTAAGAAAAAAATAAAGAAATCATAACAAAGCACAAAAAGACACAGTTTGTACAGACTTTAAATATACAAATAAAAATACAAAATAAATTTTAATCAGGTCTCACCTATTTTTGTCTTTTAGTTTCCATTTGTTGTCACTAAATTGATAGAGTTGGAATGCAACGTCATCACAGTCTAGTGACATTTTTTGATTGTCCACCTACAATACATGTATGGAAACATTATTTCAATTCAAAAACAAAATAATATTTTATGGAACCAAAATTTTATCAATATTATTATTGACTACAAAGGGAAGTAGATAAAAACTGTAATCTAGTCCTTTTTTTTACAAAATTTAAAAACTTCTTAAATATTACTCATTCTGAACCAGTAGAGATAAACAATTCTAAAGGATCGGAAATTTAAGGTTTATGGAGATGTGTAAATATTACAACAAGAAGCTCCTTCATTTATCATTATCCTTAAATTTATTTTAACATATTTTTTGTCTTAATCTTATCAGATCTGTATGTGTGTTCACACTGAACAACTTTCTTTCTCCCATAAATTGAAAACTTGAGTAAAATAACTACCAACATCTCGAAGCAGTACAACTTTCATTTTTACTGTTATACTTTAGATGAACAATAACTTAGATTTTAAAAAATAAATGAATTTATTTTAAAATAAAAATACTTGACCTTATATTTATGCATCACAATTTTAATTCTCATATCACCTAACACTTCAGCCCAAACTAAAAAACTTCTGAACTGTATAACAAAAAAATATAAGTAACTGGAAAGACACATAAGTAAGGACTGAAATTGAAATTTATGTTTGAAAACTGCTTAATTAAAGAAAAACTAATTCTTGTTTTTAGATTGGAAAGCCTTACACTTACATGCACAAAATCACTTACCATGATCAGACAGGCATCTGAAAAGTGCTCATAAATCTTCTCCGCTATTCGATGAGCAACAAAGTCTGGACTACAAAAAACATAATTTAGTAAATATGTGTTAGATACTAGAAAACAAAAATAAAAACATACAAGAGCAAAACTCTAGTGTTTCAACACCCATACAAAGCGAGCAATCCCAAACCTGTATTTTGGGGGAATAATATTGCCAAGCAGACGAAAGAAAGATGAAGTTTTAAAACGAACATCCCTGATCAGTGAACCAAATTAAGAAAAAATACCTGAAGTGTTATGAGAAGGAAAATGAGGGGAGGAGACTTGAAAGTAAGCTCTAGATTAGAGTCAGTTTTGATATGATAAAAATGCATTTAAATCAAATTTTATGAATAAACGATCTTTTAAGCATCAAGACAAAAAATGGACCATACACCATGACTGTAAGATCCATTCTCCCCCCTACCAAGTATGGATTTGTGAGTCTTCTGTGAGTGGAATTTTCCACCCAAATTATTTTAAGGTGAGGATCTGCAAAACTTTGGCAGAGTCTCATCTGAATTTTAGCTCCTACTGTTAAGGTCATGTTTCTATAGAGCGATGGGTTAACTTGAGCTCATAGCGAACTAACCAGAAGCTTTCTATTCAACTCACCTGTTAAACTGATCGTGTATTAAAACATTCTAAGGACACTCACCACATTACCCACCACTAATAAAATCACTGGATTATAAAATCAGCCGCTTTGTAAAATCAAATCCAGAAGAACAGAATCATAGCAATACGAAAACATGTTAAAACCATCCTTTAATAAAACCATTATCGCCGTTTTATGAAAGCAAACTTTTGGACATCATACTTAAAAAAATTGTTAAAGAAGCATCAAGAAATGAAGGAATCGGTCTCAGAAGGTGAGAAAATCTCAGAGTCAAATTTGACTCTTCAATAGATGTTAGAAAAGTGCTTGATAATAAACTTTAGAGCAAAGAGACAAATAATAACACTTTGTAAACTCTCAAACGATATTGAATCTTTGCTCTCCCAATGGGGTTGTTTCCTTCAGTCAAAAGTACTACTTTTAGTCACTGAAATTGATAGGATGAGTAAAAAAAAAAACAACTAGTCCAGTCAATGAGTGCTCAAAACAGAGGTGTAGCATGCATGGAATATGCGATAATTTTTGACTTCAGAATGTTGTTAGGGATAGTGAGTAAGTAAACATATCAAAAGTCCCCGACCCTGGGGGGGTGAGCTAAAAGTGTGAGGGAGGGGGGAAGAAAATTTTGGGTTTTTCGAGAAAATGTCGGAAACGGTGGAAAAAATGCGGTTAAAATAAAAATTCAAGCTAAATAAACTTACTATGAAACTGTTTCTATTCATATGTGTCAAATTTCCAATAATTTTCCGGGTATACGTTATGAAAAATCGATGATTTTCGGAAAATTTCTCTCTTTTTGTCAAACATTTGCTTCTAATGCTTCCCAAGATCAGTATTCTTGAAAATTGTTAATGACAGAGTTGTAGATCTTTAAATTTCCTTCAATTTGATATGCTACTTTGTATATTTTATTCAACCAATGAAAAGTTGCAGAATTTCCAACACGCACTTTCATGGCAAAAAAATGGAGCACTTGCCATTCAAAATTTTCAAACTGACTCGAAAGGATCGCGAACTTTCTTTTTCTTCAATGAATTCGACAATCCTGATGGACAATAAAGAAGTATTTGTGGATTACTACAACTCAAATGATGTTTAAGGGTTTGAGGGGGTCGTAAAATTGTGACGAGGGGGAGGGAAAAAGAAAAAAGTGTGATGTCAAGCATTTTTTAATACGAATATGTTAATAAAAATTAGTTTATGAAAAGTACTTTGTGACAAATGGGGAGGGGGGTCAAAATGTTGGGAAAAAGTGTAACATCATTTATAAACTTTCCTGACCAAAAAATTGGACGAAGATTTGCAGAACTACGTTTATGCAGTGAATTAGCTTCATACCCATCGCATTATTTAACGAAAGTGAACTGAGGAAGTGCAGAAAGCCATCATTTCCTCAGTAAGAAATTTATTAGAAGTAATTAATAAGTGAATGTACTGAAAGTCCCCGACGCTGAGGGGGGGGGGGGAGGGAAGTTAAAGGTGAGAAAGGGGAGCCAAATTTTGTGGTTTTCGATTATATCTCGGATATGGCAGGAAAAATGTGCTCTGAATAAAAGTAAAAGTTAATTGCATTTATTGTGAAATTGTTTTCATACATATATGTCACATTTTCGGTGTTATTTTAGGCACGCGTTCTTGAAAACCAATACTTTTCGAAAAAAAAAAGTCCCGTTCTTTTTGTCTCAGAGTGTCTGTGCCAAGCAGGCGCTCAAGGGATCTTGTGCAGCAATCATGTGACAAGGACCCTGACGGTTTTCTGTGTCTTGAAAATCCACCGGCTGAACACTTGAACTGCAGCTAAAAACCTGATACCGCAAAAAAAAAAAACGAAGCCTATGTCCAATTACAGCGACACCCAGCTAACAAGCAATCAAAAACTATGAAGTTCTAGCATGTATTCAAATTCGTTACTCTTATTGAAATGAATATGTGACGCTATAGCAGGATAATAAAAATTTTAATAATAGAAATAACGTAAATGTAGCTGACCGGCAGCATCTTTTTGTAATTATAGTTTTCATTACATTATTATTTATCATATTTTGAAAGTGTTAATATGAAATATGGACTAACAGTAATTAGAAAATTAAAATATCATCTTTAAGGTGACATCTTGTTCTATTCTGAGACGGAAAGGTCATGTCAACATCAGTGGAAAAATTGTTCTTAGAAATTGGTAATGAATTGATGTCATCGTCGTCCTCTTCGTCCTGGATCAATATTTTGATTCCGTTGTTGCAACTGCCTTTAGCTTGCGACAGAGTAGTTTAACAATGATTTTCTACAAGTGATCTTCCGGTCACTTGCAGAAAAGAAATCGGTCAAAATCATCTTCAAGATTCCATCAGGAGCAACATCTGATTCCGAGAGTTTCGGCACGAGTTGGTCATTCCTCTTTTCCTAAACTCCAAATCCGGTACTTCGCCATTAAGTTTCTAGCTACAAGTGTACATGGTGGTATAGTAGAGTTAGAGATCGTGATGTTTCAGCTACTTTGATAAATGATCTGTAACGGAACTCATTGAGGGACTTTTCTGTGGCTAGAGCACCATACCATGAGAGATAGAGATGACCCCGGCAGCCTCAATGGATTCAGGGGAAGAAGAACTGTTCGTGAAGAACCTTAGATACATGTTGTATGATTTCAGATTTCTGGCAGAAAGTTGTGATCAGTTGAGGATTTATCTATCAAGGGGACAACCAGGAGGACTTCCTCTCAAATGAAACTATCGAAGAATTTTGCCATCTGATGATAGCCGTCTTCGCAATATCAACGTCAACATCACCTAAAGCTTGGAGCGTATTTGTCTCGTTTTTCAGCAGCTTCATCATTAGCGGATTTGTGTGTTGACTGTTATTATGAAAGTTGGACAGAAACTTTCTTGTTTGACCGCCGTTTCAATTTTCTAACTGAAGTTGATGTCCGTATGGTTTATACAGTCGTCTCTTTTTGCCTAACAGTTTTGTAAACTAGATATCCTCAATAACAACAAATTCAAATTTAATTAAATCAATTTCGTTATCAATTTCCTTAAACATTATGTATAGTATAGTGCTAACTTTCTGCACGTCCTAAGTCCACCAATTCATACTGCATATACGTAATTTTGCAAACCTTCGTCTGATTCCTTGGTAAAGGGCTGTCCATATAAATAATGTCGCAACATTTTTAATCCTCTACCCCCCTCCCCTTCGTCACAAAGTTCGTTTTACAAGCTACATTTCATAAACACATTCGTATTGAAAAATGCTTGATGTCACACTTTTTTATCTTTCATTCCCCCTTGTCATAAAGTCGCAATTTCACGACCCCTCCACCCCCATACACACCTAAACATCATTTGTGTTGTGGTAATCCACAAATACTTCTTTATTGTTCATCAGGATTGTCGAATTCATTGAAGAAAGAGAAAACGCGCGACCCATTCGAGTCTGTTTGAATTTTGTGAATGGCAAGCATTCCTTTTTTTGCCATGAAAGTGCGTGTTTAAAAATCTGCAACTTTTCATTGGTTGAATAAAATATAACAAAGTAGCATATCAAATTGAAGGAAATTTAAAGCTCTACAACTTTGTCGTTAACAATTTTCATGAATACTGATCTTGGGAAGCACTAGGAGCAAATGTTTGACAAAAAGAAAGAATTTTTGCGAAAAAAATCGATTTTTCATAACGTATACCCGAAAATTATTGGAAATTTGACACATATGTGTAGAAACAGTTTCATATTAAATTTATTTAGCTTGAATTTTTATTTTAAACGCATTTTTTCCACCGTTTCCGACATTTTCTCGAAAAACCAAAAATTTTCTTCCCCCTCCCTCCAACCTTTAGTTCACCCCCCACGAACGGGGACTTTTAGTATGTTTACTTACTAACTATCCCTAACAATATTCTGAAGTCAAAAATTATCGCATATTAAATGCACGCTACAATGTGTTCATTGACTGGACTAAACACGGACCCAGAAAATACTTTCAAATGTCCCTTTTTTAAATGTCCGATTTTGAAAACAAGGCGTGGTCTCTATAATGTCACAAATGATGTACTTTTGCGCATCTCCACTGGCGGCTCCATGTCATGATAATCAAGAAGCGAATGAAATATTGCTCTACACTTGCTATCAAGCATATTGTTGCCACTACATTAAAGATGCGAATTAAATATTATGATCCGTCAATGGCATTTCATCATTTGTGATGTCACACGACAGAAGCGTCAACAATGAAAGCACACTGATTTAAGTAATTTTTTAAAAATATTAAACTTAAATAAATTATTTAAAAAATGGTCAGATCCTATATTTTTAAGCATGCTCTTTCAGAAAAAAATACTTTTTTGGAAACCACCCCATTCTGTTAAGCAAGCAATACGCCTAGATTTTAAGATCCTTGTGCAAATAATAAAAAATGTACCTCATGTTTAGTTAAAATGATAACTGTATTTTGAAAAACTTAAAACAGAAATAAATGAAGTAATTCATTGAAGAAGTTAATGAAGTCATTTTTAGAGTATTTAAACTTCAAAACCTTTCATTTTTTTGAATGCCGGTTAATAAAATCAGTCGTTTTTTAAAATCAATTGTCCACAGAACGAATGTGATTTTAATAAGCGGCGGGCACTGTAACTCCATCCGAACATCATTGCCAGAAATTACTTAAATTTAAAATCATAAAATTTAATTTTATTTAAAAATAATCTTATTTTTAGTAAACCATTAATTAAAAAATAAATAGCATCTAAGACAATATAGTTTTACATCAAAACTCTGCCAAGAAAGCAGAATGTTAATGTCTCTTTTAATGGCAGGAGAAGAGAAAAAAGCAGGGCTGCGGAGTCGGAAGGAAAATGGCCGACTCCGACCCCTGGATTTTGAAACGCCCGACTCCGACTACAGATTTTTTTATTTTTATTTTATTGTATTTTTTCAATTCCCTCTCGCCCTTCAGGAACGGTGAAAAACCACAAACAGAGATTGAAATATTAATTCCTTTTCATGAAAATTTCGCATTTTGTATTTTATTGTAAATCCAAGATGCATACAACGTTAGAAATTCAATTTAAAAATCAAATTTTCCAATAGTTATGAGTTTAAAAGTGAGATGACTTAAAATTTCATTTTTTTTCAATAATTTAAACGGATTACTTGTAATTTGCCCCCTTTTAATGTTTAACAAATACATATTGATAAAAACGTGTGCTTTCAAGTTGCAACTTGAAAGAAAAAAAGCTTTTTTTCTAAGTCTAAATTTTTGAGAGGGGGTGGTTTGCCCCGGGTGACACCCAAAGTTAATTTCAGAGTTTGTAAAAAATATAAATACTTTAATTCTGAAAATTTTCCCAAACATATTTTAAATTATATTTCACTAATAAAATTTCAACTAAAGTAAGGCACATATACGACAGGAGCAAATTTTGCACAAAATGCGGCGGTATACAAATTTGTATGAATAGCTTTTACTATACCTATATTTCTTCTTTGCTAAATTTTTAATTTAAATTTTATAGTCTGCTTTAGAATTCACCTTAATATGAAGATTTTTCAGATTAACTGCAATTATTGAGTGTTGTAACCAAGAAATCACTTACACTTCTTTTGTTCCATACTTTTTAGGGAGAATTAAGCAATTAGAAATGGTCTTAATTTAAAAAAAAACACTAGATTATTTCATCAGATCTTTTAGATTCGTGCTTTCACGCCAGAACTTATTTGAATTTGCCGAACACTCTCAAAAGTTTCCACCCCAGCTACGGGCCTCGACTTACTAAATTGTTACTTTCCTTTAACTATTTTATAACTGAGATTGAACAAAACACTATATTTCTACTTTTATTTGAAAGTCATTGCTTGAAAATGTTAGGCAACAAAACTGTTTGCTGACAGTTGCTATTTGTTAAGTTAAAAAGCATGAAAACTAGGGGCTGGCTACAGAAAGTTCGGTAAGCACTCAAGCTAGCTGATTGCCATAATCTCAGTTATTTTCTCATTAGTAGCTTTTCATACTTGTAATCGAACCAATTGGTAGTCAGTTTTTAAAAAATGCAAGGAGAGTCAGTGAAAATGAAAGTAGAAAGAGTATAAAAAGAAGTCCAGAGTCGGAGTCGGCATGTTTTCTAACGACTCCGACTCCTTTACCCCAAAATCAGTCCGACTCCGACTCTTGGACTTTGACTCCACAGCCCTGGAAAAAAGGAGGCTCACCTAGAGTCACGGATGTATTCATTGGCTTGATAGTAGCCTGCGATGACCACAGAGTTATCCTTACAGTACTGCTCCACCTGAGGGGAAGTAAAAGGAAGGACTTAATACAACTCTTACATTCTTCTATAATTAAATAATTATTTCCTGCATTTACAGTGGGGAAATTAACCTATACTGCATTCAGAGAAGATAAACAGGATGTAAAAATAAAAGTGTCACAAAGACACCCGATAGAATTGAAACTTATATATTTTCCTTTTTTAAAATCTATTCTGAATTGTCACAGCTCCAGCACATTTTTTCACACCCCATGATTCCCATCAGACCATTTAAAAATAATATTTACAATATGCATATTTATTTACACACACTAATTAATCTTTATACATAAAGGGCTAATCTCTGTCCGGATGTCCAGGGTAAACTTCAAAACTACTGTAGGGATTTTAACCATTTTTTCACCATAGATAGCTACATAATCGGGGAGCAAGTTAGGCTATAATTTATCGCTAAAAAACTTAGTTTAAGAAGGTTGTGATCAAAAACAGTAAATGTCATGTAATTTCCACATCAAATGAATAAAGATTAAACCCATTGTTTCGAAAATTCGTTGCCTAACAACAGCAACATTAAAAGTAATCATAATGTAAATTTTGAATCAAGGCCTCTCTGGAGTAAGCATATTTATTGCTTTCTTAGGAGTTGCATCCTCATCTTTATACATAAAGGGCTACTTCTGTCCGGGGTAAACGTCAAAACTACTGGCCGGATTTTAAACATTTTTTCCATATAGATAGCTACATTATCAGGGAACAACTTAGGCTATAATTTATTGCTAAAAAACTTAGTTTAAAAACGTCGTGATTGAAAACTGTAAATGTCATGTAATTTCCAAATCAAATGATTAAAGATTAAACCCATTGTTTCGAAAATTCGTTGCCTAACAACAGCAACATTAAAAGTAATCATAATGCAAATTTTGAATCAAGGCCTCTCTGGAGTAAGCATGATACTTATTGCTTTCTGAGGAGATGCATCCTCATCTTTATACATAAAGGGCTACTTCTATCCGGATGTCCTGGGTAAACATCAAAACTACTGGACGGATTTTAACCATTTTTTTCACCATAGATAGCTACATTATCAGGGAACAACTTAGGCTGTAATTTATTGCTAAAAAACATAGTTTAAAAATGTCGTGATCGAAAACTGTAAATGTCATGTGATTTTCAAATCAAATGATTAAAGATTAAACCCATTGTTTCGAAAATTCGTTGCCTAACAACAGCAAAATTAAAAGTAATCATAATGTAAATTTTGAATCAAGGCCTCTCTGGAGCAAGCATGATATTTATTGCTTTCTGAGGAGTTGCATCCTTATCTTTATACATAAAGGGCTACTTCTCTCTGGATGTCCGGGGTAAACTTCAAAACTACTTGACGGATTTTGACAATTTTTTCGGCATTGATAGCTACATTACCAGGGAGCAACTTAGGCTATAATTTATTCCTAAAAAACTTAGTTTAAAAACGTCGTGATCGAAAACAGTAAATGTCATGTAAATTCCACATCAAATGATTAAAGATTAAACCCATTGTTTCGAAAATTCGTTACCAACAACAGCAATATTAAAAGTTATCATAATGAAAATTTTGAATCAAGGCTTCTCTGGAGCAAACATGAGTTTAAATTCACTTAAGGCTGTTCCGGCAGAAAAATATGCTAAACTTGACTCTTTGGGAACAGCGACAAAAAAAATCTAATCGCCGGATTGCAATGAAACTTTTTACTATATCAGATGAATGTGTAAAAACAACGTGCATGAAGTAAATTGCTGCTGAGTTACCTACATTTATCACAAAATGATATTAAAAAATACTTTTTGTCAAATATGAAATATTTCTCATAAACACATTCATGAAAAATCATCTAAACACAGAGATTCGAGATTTTTTTCTCTGAACCATAGAAACAATGTAGACGCATTGCAATTGAAATATTTTGTAAATATCATTAAAAAAATTTTCAATGCTCACGTGTTCTGAAACTTACTCGATTCTGTCCACTAATCTTATAGTTGCCTAAAGTGCCAATAGATGGCGTCAAAAACTCGAATAAGTAAGGATACGTGAAATTAAGGTCTATTTTATTAATAGCTCGGCTTTTTTCTCATTTTTATGCTAATAAATGATTCCATATGGACCATAAACTTTCTGTAACAAGTTTCATTCCTTCATATTCTTCATAAATCAGTCTAGATTTTTTTTTCTCTAAAACCAATTGTTCCTGATCGCGTGGGGATCCCGCCGTACAAATATCGCCATCAGTGAGTTTTGCAGATGAACTAATTTTTGCGAAAAAGTGAGGCTTTCCATGCGTGTGCCTGAAGTGATGGCCAGTGGTATCGGATGTCAGTGCTTGTAGCTTGGGCTCGAGGCGGCAGTGATTGTAGTTGAGGAAAGAAAAAGGGGGGAGGGAGGACGTCCCCGTGTGTATTTTCCATGTTGTTAGAAACAGGTGGGTGAACAAGAAGTGGAGGGTTGGCCTACGAGTGCTCGCCACAGAATCTTTCCTAATCCGCAATGAATATCTTTCTAAATTGACGCAACAGAGATCATTAAAATTTCGTGATATTTTATTTCAACAACGATTTTAACTATTTTTCAAGAAGTAATTAATATTTTCTAATGTTAACGAAGGATAAAGATGATCTGAAAATAGTTCTTATTTAATAAAAAAACCTTGCTCAATCCATTTGCGCAGGTGTGACATCTTTGTGCATATATTTGCCCTTTATAACAAAGAGCAAAGTATTATGTATGATAATATATGAACTTTCAAAAAAAAAAAAAAAATGAACTTGAAAAGTAAAGATTTTTACATATTGTGTGCGTACGCGTAATAGGCTCAAATCATTACCTTGTAGACACGAAACTTCTTTAGAAAGTAGGTACTTCGTATATTATGTAACGTTTAATGGTTTTTATATTTGAATGTATCAAAATTTTAAGACAAAGCTTAAAATTCTGGGAATAAATTGCAAATACAAGCATAAAAATGTCAAATTTGTGCAAATGGATTAAGTAAATCTTCATCTCAATTTTATACTTTAAAGT
The DNA here is from genome assembly GCF_026930045.1 of Uloborus diversus. Lineage (NCBI taxonomy): Eukaryota > Metazoa > Arthropoda > Arachnida > Araneae > Uloboridae > Uloborus > Uloborus diversus. The sequence goes on along the minus strand of NC_072732.1, from coordinate 182,578,056 downwards.
TTTAGACTTGGAAAAGTAACAGATTAAGTTAACATTATATTGATAAGCGTTTATTTAAATTGCACAGGAAGTATTATAGTGTGATCCGCGAGTTACTGACCATCAGTAAGTTGAACTAACTTGTAACAAAGGTTTTGATTTGACCATTATGAAGGTTACGTACGATATACTTACAGAGACATCTAGAAGTTTTCAAGGAAGTCACTTTTCTTACTGGTGCAAATTGTTATCAGATAAAATGTTGAATCACCTTTTTCTAGGTTAAATTTAATTTTACAGGTTCATTTACTGAGATATGCTGATCAATGCTTATTCTCAGTGAAGGAAAAAAAATGCATTTAATAACTATCCATTTATGCTGTTTGTTATTGAAGGTTGGTCGATTACATGCATTGATCTAAAATGCCTTCAATGCCAGTAATTGACAAACACGATCTACCTGTAGTAATGACATAGTTAAATGCTAGTTTTAAAGCTTTTCTCTTTATACCAAAGTAATTACAAACATTTTTATGCTAAAGATATGAATGTGTATAGTACAACTTTTATTGAGAAAAAAAATATTTTAACCATTAATTGACTAGCTTGGTTAATTACTAATGCTCCAGATCAGCGGTTCCCAACCAGCATGTTGTGACTTCCAAGGGAGTCGCGAAGAATTTCTTATAAGAGAACACATTCAAAAACATATCATTAAACAGTTTAAAAACTAAAATATGTAGAGGAAAAAAAATCATTTTAGAGAAGCATCAATACTTGAGCGTAGTGGCGAATTTAAAGAGCCTGATGATCCCTCAGCATTATTACATTTTGGTTTATGGACTTGTATCCCTACAAATTGCCGCGAAAGAGTCGAAAAAAACCTCCCTATAACATTATCTAAAATTGTCTGAAAGTTCGTTTTTGGAACTTCAATATCGAATTTTTTTGTGAGACAGTCTCTTAACCCCAACCCTCATCCTGAAAGATGTCATGTAATTGCGTTTTCAGGACTTAATTTTGGAAATATTTCGAGAAGTTCCTAGAACCCTATCCCATTCCCTAAAAATAGCAAAGAAATGGATTTTTAAGCTTTCAATTTCGGAAAAATTTCACAGGAGTGCCTTCTATTCCTTTTGCATAATTAAAGACTGTACAAACATTCCTTTTCAGGATTTAAATTTGAAAAAAAATTCCGGGTGAGGGTCTCCGATCGTTTCGCCTTGCCATCAAAGATAATCTACTATTCTATTTCTGAAACTCTAATTTCCAAAGTTTCCTTCATATTACCCCCAATCATTTCTCCCCCCCCCCCAATCACTAAAACTTGATTAAAATACGTTTTGGAGACTTCAATTCCGGAAAAATTCCGGGGGAGAGGCTACCTATCCAAACATTTGCCTAATATTTAAAAGAACAAACAAAAAATACGAACAAAAAAGACTACTTTTTTAAAAAATATTTCTAAAATCCAGGGGGTTCCAATGGCCCCTCCTCACCCTGATTTCCCAAATGACGGACCTGAAATAAACTTTGAAACGAAATCCAGGAAGGATAGATCGTTTTATTGATTTTTAAAATATTACCCCATGGGGAATACCCCATTGAATCTCCCTTTTTGCTACATATTTTCCTGGTTTTCACCTCACTAGCCCTTCTGAAGAATGCTCGTAGTCATAGTATATATTCCATTCTCCTCCAAATAAAAATGATGACAGTCAAATGACTACTCATCATCGAAGGGAGGGGGGGGGGGGAGTTCACTAATCTTGCTAAAACAAAAGGAAAAAAAAACAGTATTTAGTTAAAATTTCATTACGTTTGGGAAGCAGAGAAGTGCTTGAACTAAATCCAATAAGTAACTTTTCTAACTTGGTTGTCCGTTTTCTGCTCAAGTCATTGTGGCAAAACAAGACGCATGTTTTATTCTGATCAACGTTTTAAATGCAACCAACTTTAAACTATAATACTCAAAAAGCATACTGTCGTGAAATGTATGATAAATTTACATTTTCCCCAATCAAAATTGAACATTTATATCTCTCATATACAGTCGGCTTCCGCTCCAAAGCGATTCAACTTATGCCAAATGCCTATAACGCGAGTTTTTCTCGAGTAACGAATGTTAGAGCTAACGCTAATTTCTCACCCACAACACGAAAACTTTTGGAAAGGAATCGTGGCGCAAAATGACGGCTTCGCTATTTACTACTAAATATTAGTTTCGTGAATATACTTTCATCCTTTTAGCATCACTAACTGCTCTAGTTCCCACCCAGCGCTAGTCAAAACATCGCTTTGTTAGTGTGTATAAATAACAACTCCACAATTTTCTTTTAATATTTTAAATTCTAAATATGAAAGGTGATGAAATATTCTGCACCAAAGCATGCTGTTTCATGCTATGTTTGTGAAGATAGAAGGAAAAAGTGAAAATTTGTGACAAGATAATGAATTCTTGAACGCTTGAAACTCTAAAAAATGGTTTGAAGGCAGTGGAGGATTTACCAGGGGAGTGGTGGAGACGACCGCCCCCTCCGTAACTGTCATTTTCGAAAACCAATAATATAGAATTAAAGGAATTACTAGCTTTCGCTATTAATTTCAATCAAGTACATTCCACAAATTTGCTTTAAATTAAGTTGAGACAGTGTAGTCGAAGATGGACAGCATTACCCACTTTTTAATTTGAAACCGAAGCTCGCCCATCCCCTCTTTTTTGAACATTAATAATTTTTATATTTCTATATGTATCTTCCAACCTTTTTCTTCCATGGACACACTATACTGGTATGATGATACATTTTGCTATGATTTAGAACAGTGGTTTCTAACCCTGGGGGTGATAGCCCCCAAAAGGGAGATTTAACTCTTGAGGGGGGCGATAAGTTTGTGAGGGGCGATAGGGGGTGATTAAAATTTAAAATACAGGCTAAAAGGGGGCAATTGATTCCCTCCCCCCTACATAGTGGGTTGAGGGGAGGAATATGGCTTTCACGTTTTTCAACCGCCACCCCCTTGAAAAGAATGTAAATCCGCCACTGATCGAAGATAGCACAGCAATACTGTATAGTACTATTACAGTGTAGTGCTTTATTATTACTGCATACTGTATATGTACTTTTTTTTTTCCATGTCTCTCTCTCCCATTGATATTGTGCATCGTTTGAATACTGCTGTTTTTTTTAAAAAACGGTAAAAATTCAGCTGTTTATGCAAGAAACGGTAATATATTGTTAAGAAATGGTCTGGAACAGTTTAAAGGGTGTTTAAAAATGTCTTAAATAATTGGATAAGTTAATACAAAATTCGTATATTGTACACGTATATTTGTATATAACACACACACAAAATCAACTCCTTCAAAGTTTCAGTAAAGATACTAAAGTTAGTTGAAATCTATGATCCAATAAACTTTAATTTTAAAAGCACCAGCTTTGATACGGTGCTCCAAAACTTAAATTTGTTTATATATGTTTTTTTTTTTTTTTTTTTAAATTATAAAATGAGAAAAAGCTTACTGATGATCAATTGGGTGACGGAGAATTAAAAACAGCAACAATAGTGATAATAATAATGAACAGAAATTTAAAATTAACTTTAAATTTCTTTCTATTAGAATTATGTTGTCTGAAAATTAATTTTTTTTTCTCTTTTTTCTTCAAGTCCTTATTCTATTATACCCTTCTCAAATAGTTTCAATTATGCGTGCTCAGTCATTTAAAACGAGGGGCATCATGACCGGATAATTGGACAGTTCGGGCAATTAGAGTTTGGATAACTGGAATCCTACTTTGATATAACACAAATGTAATGTATCTTCAAATTCAGAAACCTGTAATTCTGTTATGGGGGAAAAATTCACTTCAGAGAACTCATAATTTAAAAATATTGATTTTATTTTTAAAAAACCATTTTTTGTGAAGTTATTTTTGAAATTAGATTTTTTTGGAGTTTTAAATAATAAAAAATGTAATAAACATCCATGGAATGACACAACCAATGATTAAAAAAATTATAATAACGAAAATTTAAAAAGAATCGCCGTTTTTGGTTCTGGACAAAAAATGGCCGCCAGGGGGGGGGGATTTTGGAATGCCTCCCCTTTGTAAAATTTTTGTTTATACAATGTCTACAAGCATGCCGAGTTTCATAATTTTATCACAATTTGCAGTTTCTTCCCCCGTAGCCCCCCGACTATTTCCAAGTTAGGCGAAAACTAAGATCGATCTCGGGGGGGGGGGGGGGGGGGGAGGGGGGGGGAGCTGTTCCTCCCTCTCTTTGCACGACTGGGCCCTGTTAAATGCCGTAAAAAACTATGTTTTCTTCTTCAAAATTTTAAAAGATTCGTACCACCAAGTTTTCTCTGTAATTCCATGGTAATTTTTGTGGACCTTTGTCATGAACAAAAGGTAAAATTCCTCGTAAAGATTAAAAAAATGTGACCTTTCAAAGACAATTTTCTTTTAAACTGTCCAAGTCTGATTTAACAAACTTTCCAGTCTTTTCTATTACTATTTAGCAATTTCTATAAATGCAGCATGAAGGAAACAAAGCTTCTAAAGATTAATATTTAAAAAAAAAAAAAAAAAAAAACCTACATTAGATTGACAACTTTTATTAGTAGATTTAATAGCCAAAAAGAAGACATTTCTAAAATATGTTGCGATAAATTTACCGAAGTTTCCGCGGTTAAAAAGATGAACCCTTGGTATAACGAAATCATTTCTGATCTAAACTTCAAATCGAAGCAAAAATGCTCTCATCTCATTTCTCTGCAGCGGTTTTGTTTACTTTTCCGATTCCTTCGCGCTGTCAATGCCTGAAGGCACTTGAGGGGTGTGTTTCGAACAACGAAAGACATTCCTCACCGACTCCTCTGAAAAACAATATCTCCTCCACACAAATTCCGGTTTGTCCCCTTTTCTGGATGTCGCGTAAATCCTGTCAGTTGTAAAACTAGTTTGCGGCTAAAACGTACAACGAGCATGATGCTTTCGTCACAACCAGGGTGCAACATTTTGCGCCATCTATTGGGTAAAGGAAGTTTTTTTCATAAAATGGGACACTCTTAAGCATTTGGAAACTCTACTTTTTGCACACTTAGGGAAACATAGTAGAGAGCTTTTTTAAAGCAATCACAATTGCTTATTGCTTTCATTTGACTGTTTTGATGTCCTATGGTTTTATTTTCCCAACAGCACCCTCTGCAGCATCACCGTCGACCAATAGTGAAAATCATCTCCAGGTTGCATCCATGTCCTACACACTCGCGCATACGTACACTCACCTACAGGCACACAAACACATACACACACGCATACATACAGACACCTACACATACATACACCCACATACACACAACTACCCACACACTCATGCCTGCACACAGACACAAACGCATGCCTACACACACATACACATTCCCGCCCCCCCCCCACACACAAACACTCAACTCCCCACACACTCATACCTGCACACAGACACAAACCCACATGCCTACACACACATACCCCCTACACACAAAAACACATACCCCCCCACACACACACACGCCTACATACACACACACTCGTGATTGCGAAAAACATAATTTGAATTAAAGAGGTCAAAATTCAAATTAATATTTTTTTTTCGTTTTGTGTGTGTGTACTATTTAATTAAATAAAACGCACGGTTTTTTTAGTGATCTTTGTTTTTATTAGTTTATACTTTGGAAATTCTTCAAATTTTTATATGCTTAAATTCGTGCTTTCGTTTCTAAATGAATATTCGTTCGTTCATTATACTTATTGCTATTTTACTATTATTGGTAAGGAAGAAGCTCGATTTTTAATCACGTCAAAGCGGTGTGTTTTGAATTTTTTTAGTTAAAACAGAACGAAAGCAAGTAAGGATTGTTTCTCACATCTATTAGTGACCCAGGTAACGCAGGGTATTTTTGCTAGTAAACTAATAGGTTATTATTTACTAATCACACTATAGTTTTATAAAATTCGTTTTTCATTCTTTGAAGTCCTAAAGCAACTTGTCGTGCTGACAACGAAGATGAATTATTGTAAAATGATGTAAACTGGAGCTAGACTTATAAGAGAAAATATGACATAAAATAGGGAACTAAGGAATAACCGAGATTCGTCTTGAATGCTCATACCACTTAAGACAGCAACATTCATCTTTACTATTTGAACTAAAATCTTTGAGGGTTTTTTTATCATTTGCATTTATCTCACAAAAAGACATTTTGATTAAAAAAAAAATTATTTAATTCTGGAAACTTTGAGCAAAATCATATTTTTAACTTAGTTGTATAAGTGATATTTGGCCGTTACAAATTTTTGAGACTTCCTATGGGGTTATCATGCGCTCCAAAAATTTTTCAAAAAACAAATGAGAAGAATTTTGGGGACGTTCCGGGAGTTTTAATTTATTTTGATGATCTGCTTATAGCAGGAGATTCTTTAGCTGAACACGATGCGATATTAGCTAAGGTAATCAAAAGAGCTGAAGAGCTAAATGTTAAATTCAATAAAAACAAAATTCAGTACAGAGTTTCAAAAGTCAAGTATTTAGGTTATGTTTTCGGGTTAGAAGGCATGAAACCAGACCCAGACTATGTAAAAGCTGTAGTTGATATGCCCGAACCCACTAATATAAAAGAACTTCAGAGAATACTAGGAATGATCAATTACTTAAGGCAATTTATACCACAAGTATCAACACTGACAGCACCTTTAAGGGAGTTATTAAAGCAGGATACTAATTGGCAGTGGTTTCCAGCACATGCAGCAGATTTAAGTAAGTTAAAGGAAAAAATTGTTAGCACTCCTGTTCTGAGTATTTTTGATAGCTCCAAATCCATTGTAATACAAGCTGATAGTTCAAAAGATGGTTTGGGTTGCTGTTTATTACAAGATGGACGTCCAGTCGCGTTTGCATCTAGAAGTTTAACAAACGCAGAAAAAGGATATGCTCAAATCGAGAAAGAATTTTTGAGCATTGTATTTGCAACAAATAAATTCCATTATCTGATTTATGGGAGACCTGTGGAAGTTCTTACTGACCATAAACCGTTAGTATCTATAATGAGTAAAAATGTTGCACATGTCATGTCACCTAGATTGCAGCGCATGAAGATAAAATTACTTAGATACCAATTAAATTTAAAATATCTGCCAGGGAAAAATATGTATATTGCTGATTTGTTATCAAGATCATTTCTATCAGAGCCAGTTGCAGATGATAGTAAAATGACAGAACTAGTTCACAGTTTAAAGAAATATGTACAAATTAGTCCTGATAAGCAGAAAGAATTTGTTGCTGCTACACTAAATGATGAAGGATTGTCTCATGTCCTGAGATTTTGGGTCGAAGGATGGCCTGAAAGCAAAGTCAAAGTTCCAAATGAGGATCGTGATCATTTTAAATATAGAAATGAAATCTGTGTAGGTGGGGGTTTAATATTTATGAATGATAGAGTTATTGTTCCAAAATGTCTCAGAAATGAAATGTTAAATGTGATTCACACTGCACATTGTGGAATTGAAAAAGCAAAAGCAAGGGCTAGACAAGTGATTTTTTGGCCAGGAATCAACAAAGATATTGAAGTTATGATTTCACACACACAAAATGTGAAAACTGTGATATGTATAAATCTAAAAATGTCAAAGAGCCTCTTTTGAGTCACGAAGTTCCAAACTTGCCATATGAAAAAATAGGAATGGACATATATGAGTATGGGGGTGTAAATTACTTAGTTGTGGGATGCTATTTTTCAAAATGGTTAGACATAATAAGATTGAGTAACAAAACTGCTAATGAAATAATACCAAAATTAAAAGAACTGTTTTCAACTCATGGTATACCGCAGAAAGTTATCTGTGATAATATGTCGTTTGCAAGTTTGAAAATGGAGGAGTTTTCCAGAAAATGGGGCTTTGAAATCATTACTAGCAGCACTACCCAAAATCAAATGGATTTGCAGAAAAAATGGTAGGAATAGCTAAAAATATTATTCGTAAATCTGGAGCAGATAACATTCAAGAAGCTCTGTTAGAGCACAGAAATACAGTAAAACCCCTCCTAACGGACACCCCTCATAGGCGGACATCCCTCTTATGCGGACAATTTTTAATTTCCCTGTTCCAATGCAAATAACATTATTAAACCCCTGTCTTGCGGACACCTCTCTATTGCGGACAAAAATATCTGTCCCGTTAGTGTCCGCATTAGAGGGATTTTACTGTACTCCAATCACTGGAACAAACACATCACCCGCTCAACTATTAATGAGTCAATGTCTTCGTACTAGATTGCCAACAAAACTCTCCTTCTTGAAGCCAAAAATAGCAACAAATTGCAAAGAGAAATTTGAAGCGATAAGAAAGGAAACGCAGTGCTATTACAATATGAATGCTAGGCACAGACCAGACTTTGCTGAAGGAGAAAATGTTCTTATAAGAGTGGGTAGTCACTGGGAAAAGGCACAGATTGTAAAAAAAAACATTGTTCGCCTAGGTCATATTTAGTTAAGACAGAAAATGGTAGAATACTCAGAAAGAATTCTTATCATTTAAGAAAATGTAAAAATTCAATGCAAACTACTTGTGACCCCAACTCTGACAATATTAGTATTCTGTCTGACTTAAATCTTCCAAACACAATAATAAATCAAAATAGACAAAATGTAGCTCAAGGACCAATTAACAATACGAACTATGTTACTCGTAGTGGGAGGGTAGTTAGGCGACCTTCCTACTTGAGGGACTATGTCTGATCTGAAAAGGGAGATGTAACATATTAGTGAAGTTATGAATGGCAACAGTTGGAGTTGTCAAATCTTAAGAACAAAGATGCTCGTGATAATTATTCAGTTGTTAATATGGATGCCGATATTGGATTCAGTTTACATAAAATTAATATTTTAAATGTTATTATTTTATAATTTCCTTGTGATATTATAAGAAAACATTACACACCACATACAAGTGCTTATCATTAGGCAAGAAACAAAATACTGGAAGGAATTAATAGTGAAGATCTTTCATAGAAAAAACCAGGAATACTTTTAATAGGATCATAAAAACATAGTAAAAAAGAAGCGTAGCGCTCACAAATGCTTAGCCAATAACGTGTACACTTAAAAAAAGTTTTGAACTGTTAAAATTTAAAACTGTTAGAAATATCAAGGGACAAAAGACGGGCAGTTAGGGGAAAGATTAGGACATGCGGCTTTTAATTTCGAACCGAAAGATTCAATGTGATTGGCGGTTACTGTATTAGAATTAGTATCCTCAACATTTCAGAAAATCACGTATTCTTAAGATTTGAGCGTCTATGTCGAACAACGAAGGATGCGTTTTACAGTTAACGGATACGAGAAGTTGATCTAATTAACAATTAAATACCCCAAAATTGTAATCTACATCAAACAACACACATTTCCTAAACTGACATACATTATACGTTGTGATAGAAAAAATATTTCAAAAAATTATTGCACCTAAAAATTTTTTATACTGGAAATACAAAACGAAACTGAACTCAAAC